>NC_090881.1:10843721-10846221 GCF_036669935.1 Montipora foliosa
GTTGCTTCTTATTACCGAAACCAGAGTTAAGGGTCAGCAATTCAGTGTGAGTCCATAAAGACTTACTTTTTCATGTGATCTACAGCTACGGGTGCCATAAAAAAAACCCCTAGTCTTTAAGGGCTCCAAGAAAGCTGAAATATTTTATTTCCCAAGTTACCAAAACAGTAGACTTTGCCGGAAGGATAACCCACTCCACCCCTGTCCTATCTTT
This sequence comes from Montipora foliosa, assembly GCF_036669935.1. Taxonomy (NCBI): domain Eukaryota; kingdom Metazoa; phylum Cnidaria; class Anthozoa; order Scleractinia; family Acroporidae; genus Montipora; species Montipora foliosa. The sequence continues at coordinate 10,843,936 of NC_090881.1, forward strand.
GGATATATATGCAGTATGGATGCCACCATGGACCTGTGCTGTTTGAGAAAGCAACTAAAGGAAATTACTGATAGAGAGAGGGAAAGAGTGCCCGTGAGTAATCTTCTAGCAATTTAGCGGATTGGCGGTGAAAACGGACCGTGTTGGACGTCCTTATCAATCATTTACAACATACGTGAGCCATTTACACTGGGGCAGTGGGTATGACTAAATATTCAGTAAACAAATCATGCCATTGACGTTCTCATACAATTAGTCTATCATAATTATTCTCTGCAATATCAAGGAGACGAATCTGCACGAGAAAACAACTGAATTCCAAGTCAGTCATAGCCAGCAAACTACAATGACCTCGTCACGTACGGTATTAATCGACCTGTGTATATCTAACTCGCAACGACGCACTTGCGACCAATTTATCGCTGGGGCTAAAGTTTCTAATGTTACCTCACTTTTAAGGGATTGTAGGAAAGGGACATGTCCGTAAAAGTGAAGCCAGGTAAGCGTTTTTTGTAGTGAATTTATCCAGACACTTTGCAAATAGACTGGAAGAGTGAATGCAATTTTTGTTAGACGATTAACTTTAATTATATTCGAAATTTGTTAAAGGTTCAAAACGATTCTCAAGTAGTGTCACGACAGATGTTGTGGTTGCATTTAAAGAGACCGATAAGTTCTTTTTTCTTCAGAAAATATTAAAGCCCAAACAGGTGGTTATAGTACTACTGAGTGGAACTACAAAGCTTGCTTATATCCTGATTTAATTAGCGCTTCATTACTACGGGCCACAGACGTGATACGTTGAACGAGTTGAACAAAGGAGATAAACTTAACATTGCAGTTTGGACGAAAAAGATGCAATTTTGCATTGTGATTTACCGGCAAGAGATGTGTTGTTAGGTAAATAAAGACTTTTCACAGCGGCTCTATTGTCGGTAATTTTCAAGACTTCTTCCGAGAAATTTATAACCGCTGTCGGACCACTATCTGATCGGTCCTAAAACAATCACATAAAAAAATTCTTATTAACGGCAAGTCTTTTCGGTGACAATTAACTTCAGAGTCTCTTTTAACCGTAACTTGGAAGGAAAAAAGATAATCGAAATTAAATGGCTGATTTTTGCAGACACGCTTTGTTGAAACTTTAACCGGAAGTGGCGTGGTTAGCCATCTTCTCGTTAGTTTTTTTCTTAGTAAAAAGCCTCAACCTTAGTATTTTTTTCTTGATATTACTAAACTAAGGGCTGAACTTTGCATGGATACTAAGACCTCAAGATATAAAACATGGGCATGTAAAATATTTGGTCTGAAAAACAGGCCATTTCCGGTTGCTTCACATATGCTTCAAATATGACCAAGTTGTGATAACAGCCACAGGCTAGCGAAAAATTTCCATGAGCTAATGTTCTCACCCATAAAAGCCTAAGGATAGGGCTTTACAAAGATGGTTTTGTTTTTGCCTGAAATTAATTTCATGTTGCTAAAAGAGAGATTAAAATGTGGCCAAAATTGCACGGAAAATCAGCCCCTGGGGACCCCTTAGGGGCTGATATCCAGAGCACGGCTAAAAAAGGGTCGTTGAAGCTGAAACTTTGGCATATTACATAAGTCGACATAAGTACTTTGTGTACCAATTTTAAGCGAAATCGGCCGACCTTCATTTCCAAGTCTGCCCCGGTCTCTCAGGCGGAAGCTTTTAAAGACTTGAAAACAATTCAAGCTTTCTGAATTTGACGTTGAGAATTTGTCTTTCCAGCTGAGTTTGTGAAACAAGGAATTAATATCAGCGTCATAGCTAAATGAAGTTATCACTCGTGCCGCTCGGTTCTGTAGTTTTTGTAGCTTGTTAGATAATGTTTTACCACAATTACCCCAGACTAGGCTGCAGTAATCAAAATGGGGTTGAACTAGTGAGTTGTATATACTGAGTAAGGTTGATTGAGGCACAAATGGCTTAACTCGTTTAATGGCTCCAATTGCGGAAGCAATCTTTTTACACTTTTTATTTGGAGCTCATGAGCTCTTGTTAAGATTAATTTACCAATTTTTCCTTTGGCATTCGGACAAAACTCTTTAACAAATATTTGCAACAGGAAATCAGCAGAAGCAAACTGACCGAAAGGTACAAAGGGCAGGTCAGATCCCGGTTGTAAAAAAGCTGCGTTCGCGCCAATTTTTCAGTTGTTGATGTCAGATCTTGACATCAGACCCCACAGTACATATAAAGCCGTTTGTCGTACATGTCGCCCCAAACCCTTTGTTTTTTCTCTACTTTCATTTCTGACT
>NC_090881.1:10851221-10871221 GCF_036669935.1 Montipora foliosa
TTTGAGACGGTAAAAAAAGGAGCACAAGCAACTTAATTTTCTAGCTCACAGATTTATACGACTCAATATTATGAAAATGTAAAACTCATACGTTTGGCGGATGACTGAAATCATAGTTGGTGTGCAAAAGGTTTTCCACTTTTGAGTCTGTGGATGAAATCCTATAGATGAAAGCTATCGAATAGTGGTCTTTCTATTACTATGCTTTGCTTGATTGTTCTTGGTTTTGAGTCTGCGGATGGAATCTTAGAGAGCGAATGAGAGCTCGAAAAATCTTAAAATCTGAAATCTTAGAGAGCTAGTGACAGCTGTGTCACTAGCAACCGAATTTCTTTTGCTAAAAACTTGTAAGAATCGAGAAAAAACGAATCCGTAGATTTATAAAAAGGTTGCACGACAAAATACTCAGAAGTAGATTTACAGATTGATGGTATTTCTTTGATTTTCTCCCAGGATTCGGTGTCAAAGTACAATGTTAAAGCGAAGGAGGGAAGTACGGAGATCGATGAAACCATTGAAATCGACACGGAGAACGAAATCGAAAAAATCCACATTCCCAGCAATGGCGATACCAGTGAATCAGCCCCTGGAGAGATCGATGTTGTTTTCGATTTCAAGTTGGTGAGTAACAGGGGAGGAGTGGGTGCATGGGGTAGTATGCTGGTATATGTGGGGTAAGGGGTGCTTTATAGATGTTCTTAATCCTTTCCTACCATCATCTCTTCCTTGTTTATTCAATGGCTCACTTGCTTCAGCATTGAGTTACCTGGTACTTAGCTATCCCCTTATCTATCTACCTGACTACCCAACTGCCCACTTTCTTATTACCTACCTATGTACTTGCCTACCTATGTACCTATGCACATACATAGATACTAACCTACCTTCCCACCAACACCCCACTTACGTACCTACCTACTTGCTTGCTTATTTACTTACCTTCATGCGTGCATCCTTACTTTATAGTACTTACTGTTACGTACTTGCCTTTTAATTTCATCGCCAACAAATGCGGTCACGCGCCCACGATACGCCAGCGGTTAACAGAAAAACAACTTACAAAATGGCGTTAAATTTTGCAAAGGAATTGTATGGAAAGGATTGAAATCTCGCAACTAGAAACAAAGATAATAAAGATAGCTCATTTGCCGGACCGGCATTGCATTATACGAAACAGTGTGGTGTCATTGGCAAGAAAATCTGGTTGCAATGTTTACTTTACACCTTTCGTTTCGACTACCCATTAAAAACGAGGTTGAACTGCGCTTGATCCCTCATGTTTCCTTAAAAAATCCCAAAAACAGCCAGCAATCAAACGCTCATACCTGTGCGCCAGTGTCTTGTACTTGAATTGCCGGACCGGATCCACATAGTAGAATCATTCCCCATGTGCAGACCGAAATATCAAGCCCAAAGCGATAAGTTTCACCTTTCGTTTTTTCCATCAAAAACTCTAAAAAGTGGCTCAGCTCCGCCTCAATCCTCAATCTTACATGACTCCTTCCGCTGCGCGAACGATGTGAATCCTAAGCGATTTTTTTAGGCCCAAATTTTCAGGAAGGTGAGCATGTTTGGTATCAAAATTTGCAGGAAAAAATCAGCTCTCCGGTCCTGCAGGTTGTTCTGGGATAGCTGCAAAGCAGTTCATTTGGCCAGCAGCTAAAGCTCTGAATATTTTATTTCCGGTGGACATTTCGCGGCAAAATCAAACAAGACGTGTTACGTTTTACGATTTCATTCATCACTTCCCGGCAAAATAAAAAAAGTTTGCCGTTTGCGATCTTATCGCTAATGATTTGAAAGGGCTTTGCGATGTCGGATGTTCTTAATAAGTTGGATGTCGAGAAACTAAAGCGCCTCGGAAGTATAAACAGCTTAGAATATATAAAAAATAAATTAAACACCGAGGAAGTCGCGTTAAAAATTAGTCTTAGCTGCAAGTCCTTGAAAGGTTGGTACGATTTGAAGAACGCGACCTCACTTAAAGTCAGCTACATTAAGATACTTAATGCAATTTTAGCGGAACAATGGGGAGTCCAGGTAAAAGAAGATTGCTGCAGACTCGAAGGACGGATAAGACGGCTTTGCTCAGAAACGCACAGTAAATTGAAAGGGAAGTCTGGAGAGGCTTACACAAAACTATGCAACACGGTGAGGGAATTTGAAGTGAGACAAGGAGAGCTGTTGGAGATCAGTGAGCTGGAGAAAGATTTAAACGAGTTGAAAAAAGAAAATGAAGCCCTTAAAAAAGAAAATATCAGTCTTCTAAACAGGTGTGAAAATCTGTACACGGAACTTCAAATAGCTGTGGCGAAGGAGAGGGAGATAAAGGGAAAGTTGCAAACTGTCTATGCAGACCTTGAAAATCTGAAAAAACAAAATTCTCATCTTCACCAGTATCTTGAAAAAATTGAGGAACAACAGAGTTTTGAGAACACTAGGGGGAAAATAACCGAAGTTAAAGAGCGACAGCAACGTCGTAAGCTGCGAGAACTTAAAACATCTGTTGAAAAGTCCCTGTGGTTTGCCAAAACCCTAGGTCTTAACCTTGACTCAGCATGCTTCAAGGATGACAATGGTGAAATTTATAAACTTGATTATTGCTCTAAAGAAAACCCAAAATCATTCAAGGATTTGCCTGACGAAGAACAGGAGAAAGTAAAATGTGTCTTATTTCTTACGGATAAGTTCTGCATTAGTGATTCTGCCTATCATGAGCTCACCATGACCACCGGGGGAGAGAATATGCCACGAAGTTATCTCATCAAACAGTGTAAGGAAAATCTAAATCAACTCTGCCATATAACAAGGACACCAGGGACAGCAGATGGTGCCCAGCTGAGCATTCAAGAGGAACTGACAAACAGAATAAAATCAGAAATGGTAAGCTTACATTTCAGTAGGACAATATTTTTGCATTTATAACATCATAAATAATAGTGGAAATGATGATGATGATGATGATGATACAATGTTGGGGGTTGATTATTTAAGTGCAGTCTTCCATTTGTTTCCCCTTAGAATGAAAACACAATTCCAGAAAAAGTGAACATCAAGTTAAGTGGAGATGGGGCCAAGATGACAAGGATGACAAACTTTGTAGTCCTCTCCTACTCGTTGCTGGATGCAGATGATATAATGTCATCCAAAGGTATGTGGTATGCCATCAAACATTTTAATATTTAAGTAAATACCACATTTACAAGTATTGTCATTTCATGTTAACTATAAATCTATATTACACAGGAAACCACACTGTAGCAGTAATCAAGGGGCATGAGAGCTATGACCTTCTTAAATCATCAGGCAAAGATGTCTTCAGCTACATCAACAAGTTGATTGAGGATGGAAATATCTGCATTGATGGAAAGGAAATTCCTACAGACATATATTTAGGTGGTGATTACAAGGTATACTATTTTCTCCTTAGTTTTACTGATTCCTTAACTCTGGGAAGTATTTCAGCATCAATATATAATTATTATTGCTTTAATAAATAAACATAGTACTTATGTATAAACTGAACACCCACCAAAAAAATTGTGGGGGAAAAAATGAAACAGAAGAAAAGAACATGTATCACACTCAATTTTATTTATTACTGTAACTGATTTAAGTTTGATTTCCCTCAAATTTCAGTTTCTGTTGTTGATTTTGGGCATGAAGGGAGCAACATCAGATTTTGCATGTCTTTGGTGTTTATGCCATAAGAAAGACAGGTTGGTAGGTAGATATAAAGCTATGGTAGAAAGACAGACAAACAGGCAGAAAGACAGACAGAGATGGTGACACTGACAAATTATTAGCTAAAACAAAGTATATAAAATTCATCTTTGAAAAAATAGATTTCTCATGTAAAATAAAACATAACTTCTATCTCAGGCAATATTTAATTCTAATTACCTAAAAATTCACAGGCATGATATGTCTAAGCCCAAAGATTTCTACTGGGAACAGCATACTTCCAGGAAAATTGGAAATTTTGCAGAATGGGCTAGACAGAAGAAATACTCATGTGCCCATCCTCCTCTTCTTAACGTCCCTCTAGAGAATGTTGTTGTTGATGAACTACATCTGATGCTGAGAATTACAGGTTAGTCATGTGGAGGATGTTATAATGTATAATAAAACAAAAGACCTGAGAACTCGTCATGAAATTAAATCTTAAGTTCAAAGTGACAATTGCTTAAATTGTCCAGTTTAACTTGCAAGGCTCACTTCTATCTTTCTAGTAAAATATGTTTTATTGTTAATTATTTTCAACAATTCCTTACAAAAAACACTATTATCTCTTCTTCTGTGATTTTTCAGACAACCTACTCACAAATTTGGTTCAGGAAGCTGTGGAATGGGACAAGGAAGAAAATCACAACAAAGCTCCCAGTTTAAGAACAGATGCACATTTAAATGCCCTGGTGAAATGCATAAATAGCTGTGGGGTATGCTTTAGTGTTTGGGAGAAAAAGAACGCGGATGGAAAGGGCAGTGGAACATTCGACTTCACAAGTTTAATGGGGTCAGACAAGAAACTTCTTTTGGAACATCTTCCTGCTAAACTGGAGGGTGTGATTAGGCCAGAAGGAAGCAATACAGTTACTAAACTGTGGAAGGTAGTTAACAATAATCTAGTGTGCCAAGAAAATTACACTAAATCCCTGGATGACAGGCAGGAAGTCAAAACCAAATCTTCCTAAATAACTAACAAAATTAACATTTGCTTCACATGTTTCATTTTGTAGTCCTTTGGAGATCTTTACAAAATGATGAATAAGGACAATCCCTCTGAACAAGAAATCAACAATGTTTACTTTGTCAAGGTATTGCTACATGTGGTTACACAACAACTTTCTTTAATATCTTCAATTAACTGAAGTTAAAACAAGAATAGAGTATCAGAGATCTTAGAAAGGTAAAAGTAATTCACCTGATCACTTTGCAGAAGAACATATCAATTTTTCTGTTACAAAAAAAATTAGTCCCAGTTAGTACTCATAAAATGCTGAGTGCTATATCTTCTTCACTAAAATTTAATATGGCTAATAAACACGTTTTATACTCACAGGCACAAGAGTGGATTACAACATTTACATCCTTGGGATCATTATGTCAAGGTTACCAAAAGGAAAGAGTGACACCATACATGCACATCATGGCATATCATGTACCTAGGTTAATGATGTTACACAAAGGAATAAGGAAATTTTCAGGTCAAGGTACATACATGTAAATTACTTAAAAGTATATTGCTGTTAGTTGAAAATGAAAACCACTTAACCCAACCATGTTCTCAGTGGTATTTCTCTACCTTAACCTGTGTGTATCATTTTTAAGCTTATGATTTGCAAAGTGTGGCTAACAGATGACTGGAATTTAAAGTTGCACAAATTTTGAAATATGCATTTGACTGACTGCAATACTGATCAGCAAAACTGACTCATTGTACAATCGTTTATTTCAAAGCTGGGAAAAGACAGTATGTACGCAGTGATGCCCACTTTTCTGTATGCTAACAAATGACTGCCCTTCATTTTTTGTTTTGTTTTTTTAAATAGGTGTAGAGAAAAAAAATGATGACTGCCGACGAATACATCTCCAAAAATCAAACAAATGGGATGCATCTAAAGATGTGCTTCTGGTCCTCAAAAGACAGGAACATTTAAGTACTTTTGAACGAACGCCTAGACAGTACAAGAAAAGGAAAGCTGCCTACTGGGAAAATGACATCAAGGAGAAACGGGCAAAACAGCTGTCAAACATACAAGCAGAGAAAACATCAAACCTGCATGAACTATGGGAAAGCAATCAAGTAGATATTGAAAACATGACCCCCACTGATATTAGAGATAAGCTTAAAAAAATGGGGGTAACAACTCGTGCCAGAAACCTTAAAAGGCTCCAACAAATGTTTAAGGATGCAATGCTATCTTGTAGTACTACAAGTTAATCTGAAGAGCAAATCACATGACAAGTAGATCAGAACAGTATCTATATACCCAGCAGCTATAGGAAGAGTTTTAGAACTACTGGACACCCAGTAACCTTCAGTTGATTGTAAAATTGTGATGTATGCGAAAATAGCTCACATGTGCATGTAGCAAATGTACATTGATGCAGTGGAAGCAGCTCCTAAGAACTGATACCCAGAGGGCAGAGGCTGATTCACGTAATTAACAAGTTGAGATAAAAAAGAGATGCTATAATATTTATTGTGGTCTGTTTATTCATGCATCATGACAAAACAGCCTTGAAACAAAATTACTAGTATCAAGGCAATGCAAGAATATTTACTATCTCGTACCCAGAGTCAATGGCCTCCTCAGTCAGTGTTAGTCATTGCCAGGTTAGACTCTGGGGGAATGGAATAAATATCAAATTTTTTGATTGGCTGTTCATGATTACACAAACAGAGTCTTACCTGGCAATGACTACCGCTGACTGGGGAGGCCGCTGACTCTGGGTACGAGAATGGAATATTTACTAGAACAAGTTGGCAGTATCACAAGGGCGTCTTAGAATGTCTACACATAATTTTTCAAGAGGCATTCTTTGTCTTGCTATCAACTTGCCATCTTTAAACACCTGAGTTGCAGGTGTCCAGCTAAGTATGGGTTTGATTTTCAGAGGAGGCTTCACTGCTTGGCCTTGACCATGATTGTTTAAATAATTCCACCACTGCTCAGGAAGATTGAGAAGAGCAAGATCTTCAATGCAGTACAATTTGTAGCCTTTATGCTGTGAATCACATCCTCTGTTATTGCTCACATAACGCCACAAATCCAGGTCAAACATGACATAAAATGGTGCCAATGACTTTGCCCTCAAGGCGGAAAGAACACCAGAATAAAACTGGCGGCTTGCCTCCTCTAACCTTCGTAGATTTGGCTTGAGGGGCTTCTCATAGCTCCTAGAAAATTGAAATTTGCTGATTAGTTCGGTATTTAGTATGTTGGGTATCAAGCACTGTTAAGTTCATCTCAGGATATTGGATTCTTTGATATTTGGATTCTTTGATAGAGGAATTTTTTTTCCACAGTACAGCTTAATAGTTTATATGTAAACTACTATTCTAAGACAAAATAAATCTTAAATGATCTTCACTATTTGAATTCGTAAAACCAGCAACAATATATTTTTTTAACCCGAGAATTTCCTAACAGAAAGTAAATATTTACCTTAACAACTCTGGTGTTAGATGCTCCGTGGGTTCCCAGGTACATTGATCGAGAGCCCAACCCTCCCACTTAATAAGATACTCAAAATCCTTTGGAGTGAGAGAGATAAAAACACATTTGCAAAACATGTTTCAACATGCAAATAACACCAAGTATTCGCTTCGATACTCACATTACTGGTCTTTCGTCTATGAATTATGCGTTCCACGTTGAATTTGTTCTTGTACGTCTTCCTTGTGCTGGTGTGGGCGATATCATAAAGGACAACACTAGAGAAACAGTTTAATTGGTTGTAATCCACCGCCACGAGGGCCCTTTTGGCCGCCATTTTCATTTTGATTTGCCATTTTCATTTCTATGTTGCGCGCTAAAACCGCTGCCAGTTTACGGGCGCGTAATGACCGGAATAGTTGGCGATGCCTTCTTTCTCGCTCACTTACTTGTTCACTTTATTTTCTCAATAAACCGTTTCATCGTCACCTTTCTTCATAACTCCTTTTCAAACTGGCAACGACCTTGCCAACCAGCCATTCAGCCATTCCACCCAACAACCAACCAACCAACAACCAGGATCTCCGGCTGAAATCCACTTTGGTGAGTGAAGCCTCCTGGCGAAATATTATTATTATTATTATTATTATTATTATTATTATTATTATTATTATTATTAAGCAGCCAAGTAACCATCCAATCAAATTTTAGTTGACTGTCTCCCTGCATTAGGAACTGGCCAGCTTGGCAGGGAAACAAAAAACACTCATTTACTTTATATTTTTTTTATTATTATCCAACTGTTTTAGTTATTGTACAGAAAACGCTCGAGACAAGTACAAATATTCCAAGACATTGCACAGTTAGTTATTATACCTTTGGTTATTGTACAGTAGAGAGCCGGCTTGACTGGTTTAAGTACACGTTCTTTGTTGTTTACAATTCACTTGCTAAAAATTTAGTGCAAAAAAAATTGGACAATGAATAGCATAGTAGATGTTTTGGTGCGTAGTGTCGTTGAGTATTTCTACTCCTTGTTTGTATTTTGACTTGCGCTAACGGGCTCATCGATCATTATACAGCACAACTCGTGGAAATACTCACCGATACTACACACCAAAACATCTAATAAGATATAGCTAGCGATATTTCTTGTTTGAAAACATTGACGTCACATTTCTTTTGATATTCAAATTTGCCAACCACGGAACAAAGGAAGTCCTTGTTTCATCAGCCAATTAGATTCTGGTTGGCATATTAGTAACGATGCGTGACGAAAAAAGAAACATCGCTATACTTACTTATTTCTTATCAATAAGGTATAACATTATTCCTCTTTTTTATTGACATAGAACATGGCAATGCATCGATTGGCTAATTGGAAGGCCTGTTTTCTGAGTAACTCTCCTGACATTCTGCCAAAGCCTGCCGACCTCAAGAGACTTCTCGACACCGTAAGTGGCAAGTAATTTGCTGTTCGGGTTACAATGGTGAACAAAAAACCTTGGGACATACGTTAATTACTTTGCTCAATGAAACTGCTCTTCCACCACAACCTTCCCCAAAAGCACCTCTATGCGTATCAAACTGGTTTTCGCTCCTCCACACTCATTCCCCAACAAGGTTGAAGATCAGGAAATATTAATTTTGCGCTGGTCGCGCTCAACATTTTAATGGGGTGGAATGGGAGCGAATAAAGGAAATTCGCCACACGCACAAGTGTTTTTCTCTTGCACATATATTAAAAAAAAAACAATGTGAGTGAGGATTTTGGTACCAATACTTTCGTACTAGATTTTAATCAATACTTCATGGACTGAAGTAGTCCCATTTGGAGTAACTGCATGAATAGAGCAACTTTCATATGACCTTGAAAAATAAACGTAAAAACAGAACGTAAACAAAAATGAAAAACATTTAATTGACTGATGGAACAAAAACAAACGAACGCGAATTTTAATTGGCTTAGCGAACCGGATGCAAACAATCTCATCTCTCCACGGAACTTTCTGGAAAGTTTCGCTTTGACGTCATTTGAAATGCAGTAATGTGATTTGGCAATCGAAATGTTCACTGCCCATATTAGGAGTTTCATTGGCGGGAATAAGGAGAAGCTTGCCAAACATTGGTCTGTGAAACAAATTGCGAACACTTTTTCAAGGTCATAAAACAGTAGCACTCAAAAAAAAAAAAAAAAGAAAAAAAGAAAAAAGGAATGTTGGGTTCCTGAACAACTTTCCTGTCAACGCACTGTAGTTCTGTCATCACCATCATCTCCGGTGATAGACTTAGTTTCTTAGCCTCTATCACATAACCCTGGTTGTGACTAAATGCTAAATGCTTACGGGTGAGAAAAGGAAAGCCTAACGTTACATTGAATTATGGGTGACATTTTCAATTTTTGTTTAATAGGCTATTTCCGCGTTTCGCCAGATTATAAGCACTGGTTACGATGTTCTCAAATCGAACCATATCTAAAAAACGAATACAATTGTTTTAACGGTCAATTGGACCGATAAATTAAGGACCTGAAATAAATCAGAAGGTTTATATTACACTAAAAGGAGAGAACACACCAATAAAAAAAAAAAACAGTTTCTTGCACCTTCTGCTCTGACGAAAGTAAGACTCTATGTAAAAACCTGAATATCCTAAAATCCCTGTTGATTTCAAGACCTAACCTAAAAATCTTCAATTGTAGGTTCTCATTTGTAGATATTTTTTGCCGTATGTAAAATTTAGATTACTATAACGATTTTCGTTTTTTAGGCAAGCTCTCAGAGCTCCTCTCTGAGAGAGACTGTGAAGAGGGAGTACAACTATGTAGTTGCTGGCGCCCTTATTGATCGCTCGTTTTTCAGCGACGAGATGGCTTCCTTGTGTGCTAAACTGCCTATCTATCGCCTCAGGGCTGTGACAAAGGACGAGAGCCAATTGAAATCGGGTGTTACAGTAACAAGTAAGTTGAGCTTTGTTCAAAATGAATTATCACTTAAACGAAGAGAGAGAGGGAAAGAGGGCAGAATTAAATTGAACCCTTTTTTGTGCACGGTAATTATCCATGATTTTTACAACTGTTTTACATAAAAACCAAGGTTTATGGTCACCTCAGCTCGCCACAAGGAAGACACGCCACTAGTAAACTCGCCACCAACCAAGAGTCATCTCGCCACCAGCAAATAGCCACCAGTGATGGATTCGATATTGCTTTGATGACTCTAGTCAGAGCTATTATAGCACTCACCGACACAGCAATAATGATAGTGTGGTATGGTGTCTTTTGAAAAAGTATTCCAATCTTTCATTTCGAGGTTATTTGTGCCACTTGAAGTGCGTGCGGTGGGCTGGTCGCGCATGTAAAAAAAAAAAACACAAACCATTCGTTAGTGGGAATCAAACGTGATTTAGCACCATACAAAAACTCCAATCATGTTAACGGCAAGCTACTATGGTTTACTTGAGGAGATTTATCTCTCAAATCGCTGAAGAGCGTATGAATGTTGGAAGAACTAAGAGAAAACGAAATTTTTATAGTGCAGGATTAAAAACTGTGTCGGAATTTATATGGCACTTGTCGATTTTCGAAACGTTTTGAAAAGGGAAACGCGCCAATTGATCGATCGAAATATAAACTACACCTCGGAAAATATCACATTAGGCTCGGATCATGAAAACTATAAACCGATCGAGCAGATGCATACTATATATATATAGAGGATATTACATGGTGGCGAGAAGATATGAATTTTATGTTCGAGTGGCAAGAACAATATCTCACGAGTGAGCGAAGCGAACGAGTGAGATATTGTTCTTGCCACGATTACATGGAGACTAAATATTGAATATTTCCGATTTTATTGTGTTTCAAAGTAGTCAAGTTTTACAAATACATCTGGGCTTTATTTAAAAGGCAGGAAAAAAAAGGCGGGAATCGTGACGTCATTGAACGATACGACACTCACAAAGGCGACATACGGAAAATACGCCACTCGGGTCCCGGATGAAGTGGCGTATGGAATCTACGAGTGGTTTAGTTTCTAGTAAAACACTCTCCTCCATATAATTATATATATATGACGGCGAATCTTTCCCTTATAAATATTAACAGAGCCTTCTGTGAGGGCGCTTTCCTTTTATCTAAACTGGCCCGCCAGACCGGTCAGCTTGCAAAGAAATGGCAACAATTTGAAGGAACACTTGCGTGATAATTCCTCGCATTCTTGTAGATACCTAGCATTTGCGAGAACAAAAGAATTGACTTTCTTAACTTAATACATGAAGCACTTAATCCACTCCCTTAAAGATATGTATAAATGAGTATGTTGATTTCATGCAGCCTGATTTCTACGCAAAGAACCCGTGTAGCAAGTAATTCATGGTACTATCGCAAGAGCTCCAAAGATTCCGCACTTTTTTGTTTTTAATGTACAAGTCCAGCCTAATATCAAGTCCCGCTTAGCAGGTGTATCATCCTGATTCGGTAGTACCGACTTTAACGAGTTCAATTATAATAAGTTTGATTTCCAAACGTTCTACTGACTATGCTGGGTTCGAATTCATTATTTTTTTACTCTATGGAGTCAAGTCTATTTACAGAAAATGGAATAACAAAAACAGCCAGTTTTCTGAAAACCTGAAACTGATTACACTGAACTCTCTATTTTACGGTCCGGATCGAATTCGCAGCAATGTGATTGGAAGATATTATTGGTGTCCTCTGCTCTTTGTTAGGGATGCATTTAATTAAATTCTTGAAACAATACCCTATTAAAGTTGAAAAACTCTCACCTCCTTTGCTGCTTACCGAACAAGCAACGTTAATGAGTTTGCATTATTTTGATGGCGTTTATAATTCCGTTATATTAACAGAAAGCGCGTGTCAGTTTGCTTTAGCATAGTCGTAGGGCAGAGGGCACACTTTACAGCTTAAGCAGCTCAAACAACTCAGCAAGGATGAAAATTCACCGTGGATCATCCACGACTTCCGTCATGGTGATACAGACTTTGATTCTTCTGTCATTTTCGAATAGGTTAATTTTGCGAACAGAAAAGATTGCACGTGCTTCCTATTTCATTTTTTTGTCACTGACTGGTCTTATAGACTCCTTTTGGCTACTAATTTGTCTGACCAAAGAGGCTGAGCGCTTTTGTTCAGAAGTTTATTCCTTCTTTCCTTAATTTCAGTGCGGATTAAATGGATTCAGAAAGTTTTGGCGAAAGTGTTTTACCTTAAAAATGGTTATTTAGAATTAGTCTCCCTTATAATGTAGAACGCGGGGCAAAGCCGGTAGCCTTAGGAAGTACATGTATGCCTTTCGCTTTCTTCTGTCTGGGACAGTTGTGGGGCTGGGAGCAAAGATTACCTAGATAAGCTAAATAGACGTGTCGCATGTATCATTGAAGGTCGATCAATCGGGGCTGAGGAGTTAAAATCAACACTTGGCTGGCCCAACCTACAAGCGCGCAGAAATTATCTCAAATGCATTTTAGTCCATAAATGTCTTCACGGAATAGCGCCTTCGGACTTTTTCCATGGCTATAACACCAGAGGCCGTGATTTGCTATGCTCTCCCTTCGCAAAAAAAGCTGCTAAATATCAGGGGAGCTTCAGAATAAACGGCGCTCGAACTTACAACACCATTCCGAGAAACATTAGGCAGGTAGAGACGTTCAGCGAATTTAAAATCAAACTAAAGCGCCATGTTAAGCAGTAACACCTGGGGTACATGCTACATTTATAACTTAATTATTTGTCTAGTTTTCAATGTTGTATGTCTTTGTTTTGTGCTGTGTCAGGGCTCCATTTAAACTAGCTCTGCTAAATTGGATGCCCCTTGATAAATATTGAATTAAATAAAATAAATAAATAAATAAATCCTTGGCAATAGAAAAAAAAAAACAGGATTGTATCATGAAATGCTGATTGCTTCCACTGCTTGCGTCAAGGGCGCCGGCCGTTTGTCAGTTCAGCGTGTAAGTTAATTAATTTAACTTTTTAATTTTAGATACGTGAAGAACTTACCTTTTAGCAATTTAGCAACTGCATTGTGGCGAGATAACTTGTCATGGTGGCGACTTTAATTGCATATTAGTGGAGAGTTTGCTGGTGTCGAGTCTTCCTGGTGGCGAGATGACTAGATACCGTTTCGAGAAAGGTTGTCCTAAAGAAGCATAAGAGCGTTCTCGACAATGCCGAAAGTATGGGACAGTATTCAATATGTAGTGAATGCCCAGAATTGAAGATGCCACGACTGTACAGTGAAGCCCTACAATAGCGAACTATTTGGATGAAAGAGTTCTTAGGATATAGCTTTGATGAAGTGGCACTACACGCAGACTTATGTTGAAGCTCTATCCCGCCATCACGCAACCAAATCACGCTACCAAAACACGTTCACAAACAAAAAGGGTTTAGTAGCAAAAACGATGGCTCTTCACGTGCGCCACGACTTTTGGTATATTTCTTAAACTTTCTCTGCCAAACGTGACATAAAATAAGTAAGGTTAAAGCCTTCAGAATCCTGCTCTCTCTGTGAATCCTTACCCTTTGTTACTAATTCATGGCCTGGATATTTTGACTGAATTTTGAAACTCACTCACATCTCAATGTCAGTAACAAAGCATGAACATGATTGTATTCCAGGTGACGTTTTCGATAGCACTGCCGTCACATTTTCGTTGACTCAAACTGACAGTTCAGCATAATGCCTATAGACATTGTCGCGTACGCTTTTATGCTTCTTTTGGACAACCTTTCTAGAAACAGTTTCATGTCCCAACATTTCTTAGAAAGGGGAATGTTAGAGATGTTTGGCGGGGTGAGGGGTTATTAGAAAATGTGAGTGTGGAAGGGATAAATTGAAAGGAGAATGTTGACCGTTTGATTTGTCCCATGTTGCAGGACTACGAAGAACCCTTGTTTGTAGTACTGTCAAAACGTGCTACTCATTAGCAATTGGAGCTGTGACCATCAAAACCTGTCAATCGAAGGAGGAGTGTGATTTAGGGTAACAACAGATTATAACCGCAAGAGCAGATTACTGTGGCTGGAGACACTTTGTTTAGTACATGAACCTTATTTGCTATCACTTTCAAGTCACTTTCTTTAATTCTAAGTGTTAAAAGTTGACCAAATGTAGGATGAAAAGTAAGGCATCCTTATTGTGACGACTTACTTGAATATGAATCGTTTCGCAAAGACTGTTTTTTACATTCATTTAGTGTCATCCCAAGAGACTTATTCCTTGTGTGACTTTTTATAATCTTGGAAATTAGTATATAGAGCGGTTTTCAATTGAGTATCGAAAGCAATTAGCGAATTACTTTGGTTTTCCATTACTTCACGAAGTGATTGGTTCAAAGTTCTCGCGCCTCTTTTTCAATCAATCAGAAGTGGAACCAAAACCAAGCGTGGTTCGCGCGTGCACATTTTCCCGCGCTTTGTGTTGGCTACGTGTAATTACTTCGAGTTTTGATTGGTTTACTGGATTGTCTCGGTCCTTTTTGATTGGCCAAAGTAATTACTTTGGTTTTTGGTTTTGGTTTTACGACACTCATTTGAAAACCGCTCTACCACACACGTGAATAGTGCTTTCCACGCATAAACAATTATTCATCTCAGTGTCGGTAAAAGTAATAAACATCCACCACTACTCACCTCCACTGTTAACTCATTGCTAAGTAAGAAACGCTGATTAGTATAAGACTGCCTCTCACGAGTTGGTGTTGGAACATAATGAAGAAACTAAGAGACGAATTCAGTTGTCGGATATAAGACACTAATGAGATTTATATAGCACCGCTTTGAAAGGTTTTAGTTTACTCCGAATAATGAACATACTAATTTTCCTTTTTGTTTAGCAAATAAGGTCCTTTATTGTTCAAATTGTCGTCAGCAAGCCTTTAAACAAGATGCATGATTTTAGTTGATTTGTGTTTGATTGAAGTAAAATGTAACAAAAATTGATAGAGAAAAATTTTATACATAAAGGCAACTCTTGCGAAAGAAATGTGTGAAGAGTTTTGTTTTTAGTGTTGAGGGCTTCCGGTCTGCATTATTACGATTTCCTTCCCTTCCTCAGATCTATTTGCCCCCGAAGGAAAATCCCGAGGAGGCACCACTGTAACTTGCCTGTATATAGTGTGATATAGTATTGCATATGTGGTGTGTATTACCAGGAAAAACCTCGACTTCAAAGCTGCAAGTGCGAACGGAATAATCGGGAAATGATAACGTTTTCACAACAAATGTTCAGATCATATCCTTGATCTCCATCTGTTTGCAGATGATGCCAGTCTTTTTTGTAAGCATAGGAGTCTGTTAACCCTTGAAATCAACCTTAATAATGAATTAATCAATATCCACACTTGGTTGTGCGCTAAAACCCGCCGCACACGGTGAGGAAAGCGCTGAGC
The DNA here is from genome assembly GCF_036669935.1 of Montipora foliosa. Taxonomy (NCBI): domain Eukaryota; kingdom Metazoa; phylum Cnidaria; class Anthozoa; order Scleractinia; family Acroporidae; genus Montipora; species Montipora foliosa. Next base: position 10,866,800 of record NC_090881.1, read on the forward strand.
AAACTCCCTGCACGTGACTTCAGTGGTTCAAGATGGCGTCGGAGGAAGAAATTCCGACGCTAGTGATGCCACGTGAGAATGCCATGTATTTTATTGGATGCTTGATTGACCGAGCTCAGCTTGATTCTCACGATGGCCACACACAGTGAGGAACTTGCCTCGCGAGGCCAAAAATATCAAACATGTTTGATTTTATCCTTACGGCCTCGCGAGGCGAATTTCTCACCAAAATTTCCCCGCACGTGTGAGGAAACAGCTGAGCAAACCGCCTCGCGAGGCAGTTTGCTCAGCTCTTTCCTTCCTCACCATGTGCGGCGGGCTTAACAAGCTTTCACTCCATATCAAGCTTTACTATCTTGCATTCACCCCAAAGGAAACTCCCACATAATGTTACACTTTTCATTGATAATACAACAGTTAAATCATGATATGTGTATCCCCTGCACGACCTTGTAGAAAGACGTGTGTTCAGAGAATGTTCAGAGTTTGAAACTCCACTAATAATTTTATGGATCAGTAATATGCTTATCCCTAAGCCAACTGCCCGTCAAACGTTGCTGACGTGTTTATATAGCTGGGGATTTCTCGATTAAAAATCTCACAAAAGCCGCAAGGGGACACACATACTGTATATAATAAATTTATTATTTCATGCCTCAGTGATATGTGTACCACTGACTTAGAATAGTATGGAGCAAAGACGGCAATGATCTAGAACACGGGAGATAAAGCGTTGCAGGAGGGATGACACTACACTACACAACACGCAACAAATTTCTAGAAATCTTTAGCCGTCACATTTAAAATAGAAAGTATTGAAAACAGACGGCAAGAACTTGTTTTAAAACTTAAACATGAACACTGCAAAATAAGAACTGATGAGATCATAAAAATTTAAGATGTTCAGTAGGCGTTTAAAGAGAGGACTAGAATGGTCATGGTATTGTGAGAAAGTTATTATGCGTACTGCTCTCTTTTGTAAAATACACAAGGGTCGAGTGATAGGTAAGTATTACCCCATGAGATGATACCGTAAACAAGTAACGGTTATGTACATTTTATTAGAAATACAGTAAATTTGACTTTTCCATGCAGGATAAATTTAAGTCAATCAAGACTCTCAGGTATCTTATGGAGAATTCAAATGCAATTGTCCGAGTTTCCATTTGATGCACAATATCTTACATGTAGTATATCATTACTCGCCCAAGAAATAGGCTCAAATGCCATCTGGGGCTCGAATTTTTCGGTGTTTCCATTTGATACACAATATCACTCTTATAGTATTTCTTGGGAAATAGCGAATTTAACGGCTGTATGCATCGGGATACACATATCACTGATCCATAAAATTATTAGTGATATGTGTATCCCCTCTACGACCTTTTGCAATAACGAGAGGCTACAATTAGCCTAAACTCGGGCCTGCAAAAAAACAGTGGTGTATGGTTAATTTAGCGCTAAAGAAAAGAAAAGAGAGAAGTCTGTCTTTCTTACATCGGACTTAAGCCCCGGCTACAAGTTCAAACATTGTTACATTTGCTGGATCAACAATGTTAGAACGTGTAGCATGCATGTTTGATGACGTCGTTCAACATTTTTTGTTGGAAGAATGTTTTGATTTTGATCAAACATTCTCTCCAACATCCAACAAATGTTAAAGCGTGCAGCCGCCTTTTCTACCTGTTGTATTGCAAAGACCAATCAGAGTTAAGGGCCCAGTCTTCAATCCGAGAACCACGAGCAATCCATAAATGGCGCAGGTGGACTAAAGTGACTAAAGTGACGTGTTTCCAACAATGTTATATGCGTATCCGACATTGTTCGAAGCGTTCTTACAACAATGTTGGGTCGTGTTCTTCTAGAAATGTTTCAACGTGTAGCCGGGGCTTTTTACATTGTGCTTCTCATGATGTTTGTTGTGCATGTAGTGAATGCCCGAAGCCGGGTTATCTTTATTATATGTTACGACAATGACCACTGCACCATGGAAACGAGGTAAAAATAGTGTATTTATTCCAAAATAGCTAAGCAGGTCGTTTGTCGCTGATAGATGGGTATTTTGCTCAGTGTTTGAGAAAAGAACGCAATTTGAACTGTTTAAGACGATAATTTTCTGAAATGACTCGTCGAAACTCATCTTTTACAAGAACTAAATTTTCATTTCAATATTATAGGAGTTTTGGAAACAAAAAGTACTAATATAAATTCACAATTTTGTGTTGCTAAAATACCAGGTTACGCCTTTGAATACGTTCCAACCCCTCTAGCGTCAGGGGGTGTTGGAATGTTTATCGATGAATCACTGAATTATCATATTTTAAAAAAGACTTCTAATGAAGCCTTTCAAGCTTTGTGGGTTGAGATGTCCCTTGACAAAAACAAAAACATAATTTGCGGAATAATTTACAAGTACATGATGCACCCGATAGCACCCGAATGGCTCGGGAAATTGCATTAGGGTGACTCAAAGGACGCTGGTGAATTTTGCTTAAACACTTAGTACCATTGGCAGTAGGAGCATGTTGTACTCTTCACGACATTTGTGAGATTCACGGTGAGGCATTTGATGACATCTGGAGGACAAATGATGATGATGATGATGATGGTGGTGGGGCTGGTGGTATATAACAGCTGCAGTCCTCCATCCAGCAGTAGCAATGCGAGATGCCATCTCCTTACACTTTTGAATACTCTGGTGTGCTATGTCAACTTAAGCAAATAAGTCCTATTTAGTAGCCTTGTTTGATATGTGTGAGTAGACCAATAGTCAGTCATCTCATGGCTGCACTAGTCACCTGCTAGAATATGTCCAGTACAACATTACATGTAGCCTTGCCACTTTGACTGCTGCTGTTCTTCGAGACCAAACCTCAATTCTCATCGCCACAGGTCCCGATCCTTTTTGGCATGCAGTGCTGACCAAACGAAAAGCTGGCTCTGGGGACGAGATTAAGATATTTTAGATCTGTTAATAGTTTATTATGGGGGTCTGTATCAGAATTGTTTGTTCAGCTTCAGTAGAGCCCTTCCTTCCTTGTTTTATTGTTAAGGTAGTGCAGCTGATAGGGCCTCATGGGGTGCATGCTTTGGATTTTGCTTGTTTTTTATTGCTGAGTGTCTTCAAAGGGGAGTGGACTTTTTCATGGGGTGGGAACTGTTGTGGTAAAGTAACAGGCCATTGTTGAAAAGTTTGAAAGGATTGCCTTAAGTCACCAGCACTTAGTGTTAATTTTAGTGCATGTGGTTCAAATTAATTTTTACCCTATACGGTGGCACCTTTTACTCTAAAATACAGACAACAAAATCACAACACTACTACTTTAGTATTTCTTTGCACCATCAGCCTGATAATGGCCTGGAGCAATACTGCAAGTTAAGTTTCTCAAAATACTGAGAAAGTGTTCAATTGTATTGTCCATATTATCAATATCTTTGGATAAGCTTTTATGGTGCTTATCTATCGTCATTCCATAAATTATTTCATAGTCCCCGACTTGCTTTCTTTTATTATAATATTCTGCATGTATTGACAGGTGAGATGTGGGAACTGGTATTCAAAACTGAAACAATTGAAACAACTGGTTCACTGGTTTTAACCCCTTAAAGAGAGTAAAATCAAACTCCTTATATGGATTGATTCACTCAATGTCACAACTGAGAGTCACCTAATGATGATGCGTTGCTATGTTACTAGCTCGTAAAAGGTATCTTTGTACTGCTCTGCTCCACTCTTTCCGACAAGAGGCCAGCTTGGTTTTCATCGCGGGGTGCATTGTGAACACAGACAAGATCAGCATTTTCGGAACAACTCTTCTGCGTTGGGAATGAAGAGATTCGTGGCCGCCATGTTGTTTAATGTATGGATGGTTCTCAGACTCCCTCTTCTTTTGAAAATGCTTGGCACCAGGCTTTCTTGATTTATAAAAATGTGCTTTATAATGTGAGTTATAAAAATGGTCAGCTTGATATAGGCATAGTTGCATTGGTAAAGGAAAACTGTTTTCACATGAATATCTGGGAACTTGATAATGAATAAAAAAAAAACTGATGTATAAAAAAATCATTTGACATAAATATATGACAACTTGATATGAATATAAGAAACTTGATTTATAAATATATGGCTGACACATGAAATTGGCAATCTTGATAATTTGTCACATTCGGAGAAGCAGGGTGCAGTGACACTGAAGTAAACATACCATGTTAGCTGTGACTAGATGAGGCTATGTAAACACGGGAAAAAGTCCTCTTTTGCTTTTATAAAATATTTCTCAAAAATAATTCGACAAATGAAGAAAAATGCTGTGTTTTCTTTCCCTCTTGATTGAAACAGATTTTCATGATACATATTTTCCACCAGCGACGCGTCTGACAACACATAACCAACAAAAATTTGTGTGATGTAACAGCCTTGTT
>NC_090881.1:10886221-10893721 GCF_036669935.1 Montipora foliosa
AACTGGAATGGCTTCATTGATCGGAATGCTGGTAAACAGTAAGGAAACATCGTATGAAACGAGTTTCTGTCCAGGGGGTACTTTCAAGTTCTGCAATCTTGTTGACAAAGTCTTCACTGTTGACGATGTGATGACTGTTGAGGCCAACAAGAGGTTTCATAATCTTAGCAAGGAACTTGGCAGTATCATACATCACGCTACCAATGCTCGAAACTATTGGCCGTAGCGGTACGTCTTTCTTGTGAATCTTGGGTAGCCCGTAGAACACGACGTTACACTTATTCATAAACCCGTCAATTCTCTAAGATCACAATTGGTACGTGTCAAGGACACAACTGTCAATCTCAAGAAATGCGGTACTGTGTACCAGATCCATTGTGAGAAAAGTAAAAAGGAGTACGTTGGCGAAACGGCGCGCTCTCTGGAAATCAGAGTAAAAGAACACCAATCAAGACGTTCATCAGCTATTCACGAGCATTGTCGCCTGGAGGGCCACTCGGTGGACCCAAATAAGACAAAAGTACTATCAACCGAAGTTAACACCTTCAAACGCAGGATAAAAGAAGCTATTCAAATTAAACTTACGAAACCGGCGTTAAACAGAGACAATGGTTACGAATTAGCAGCCATCTATGACACAATTCTAACCCCCAAGAGGCGTTAAAAACCTTTTTAAAATTCATCTTTTTAACATTCACATCATTGACTGATGAAGTCCGGTTGAAAAACGGACGAAATATTTCATAAGTTTTAATTTTTAGTTCCGAGTTTGTAAAACTTTTTTTAACTTTTATTATGCTTCCGGAGCAGGAAACAAATGTTTTTAATTGTATATATATATATTAATATTTGATCGACGAATGAGATTTACATCTTACATAAACGCTTGACTCCATTTGAAAGTATATTTTGACCCCGACTAAAATCTGCTCTTACTGAATGTTTAATGCGGGCGAGTCGTTACGGGTTTGCATGGCACCATTATTGTCCTACTATGACTGCACCTTTGTCTTTCGCCTGGTCTTTTTAAGGGCTTCTTCATACGAGGAGTTTTTCCCTCTCAAGTTTCCTGGGAACCTGGCTGAAAGTCGCCATAAGAGCAGAAACCAATTTCATCCCGGTAACTGCGCCAACTTAATCAACCAGGATCATGTGAAACCGGAGGCCCTGAATGAAATCATTGCCACTTGCCTTATTCAAAAGATATTAAACTTTTGAGTTATCTGGAAGGCTAACAAGCGGCTACATGTGTCACTTTTTAAGAACCAGGGTGCCTTTAGCAATTTCACTTTGAGAACACTTCTAGTCTTTCAATTTTCCGCTTTCGTAGAGGTCATTGACTTTAACAAATGCCTCCCAAGTAGACTTCGACATTTGCGTCATCGACAAAAAGCTTCTCTTCTGTGAAAAACAAAAGAAACAAGTCAAAAGGCGTCTTGTGCACATTTTATATAACCCTAAATCTTCTTCTGATCGAGCTATTACGTTTTCCTTTGTCGTCTGCAGTGTTGGGCTTTTCAAGTAATTCTGAAGCGTCCTCTAAGAGGTTTGCTTGCAGTGCTTTACAGTGATTTTAATGTTTAAAAAATAACTGATAATTATATGGAAAACAGCTGCTAGATACTGATGGCAGGCTTTGCCATCTGGCACAGACCGCTCTAGAATCACGCACTAAACGTCAGTGGCTTAAAAATTGATATTCTTACTAACTTCATTGCGCTCTTTCCATTTACAGCATCAATTTTGTACCACGACAACCTTTTATGATTGATTTAGTCACGTGACACGGTCCTGCAAAGCCTCGCCTATTGTTTTGCCGAAGCCTGTAAAAAATTCTGATGATTAGCACATACATTACTCTAACAGTTCTGCAAACTGGGGCAGGATTATTGTTCATAAAAAAAAGGGGAAACTAATTGTGAATATCTTACAGGATACGAGCACATGTGTCTCTCCAAGTCATGCTAGGCTGCGGAAGCTCGCAATTTTGCTCTTCGCTGTCATACAGCTGGGATCTACATCTTTCTACCTAAAAGTAGAGTCAACTCAGTGTTAGGAATCAAAACGTGTTGCATTTCAGAAATGACCGGCTGAGTTAAAGGGACTATGGTACGCAAAATGTCCAAAACGTAGAATGAAACGTTGCAATGATCACTTGAAACTGTTGAACAACACAAAAGAAATACAACAAAAGAAAAGAGAAGCATGGATGGACACAAATGGACAAGATTGAAAAGGACTGCGTTTGGGTAATCATCAAAAAAGTCGGCCCGACATTTTTCAAGTTTATGGCAAATCGCGTGGATAAAAGTGGCGAACAAAATAAACTAAACTGAAAACTAAACTGAAACTGAAGTTTTCAGTACGATCGATCAAGAAAAAAAAATTTTGCCATCAGCAACAAAATTTACGACATGAAAACAAATTTTTGTTCTTTGGCCATTTCAACTTTAAAAGAATTAACACCCAAACAGCGGTGACGAACATGAGCAACAAAACAGTTGACGTTTCAAATCTGTCAACATTCATCATCAGAAGTAACCGTTGAGGAAAAAAGCATATTTAACTTGTAAAAACGAATGGAAACTGAAATCTAGTTAAAAAAAACAATATGATTGGTCGAGGAAAATAACAAAAGGAAGGTGATAACTAATAAAATGACAGCTTTTCATCGCTGAACTTTTCATTAAGTGAAGGTTTGTGTTCTTAAATAAAAAGAGTTTCCTTAATTCTGCTACTTAAAAAAAAAAAAAAAAAAAAAAAAAAAAAAGTAGTTTTTGTTCAGAGTCATCTTGTTTGTTTGTTTATCAGTGCAGAATTCCACATTACCAGTTTCGAGTTTTAAACTCGCGATTAACTAAAGGCTTCCCCAAAACACCCTAAATTAACGTGACGTACCCCCTTTAACATAAATTAATATTTCAAAAGTTTTAACCGTGCTCTTTTCTCACACGTAAGGTACGCAACGAAATGACGACGACGTACTGATAACAGAATTATTGAGAAAGACTAGATGCAGTCCACATAAATGATAGCCTGGGACCACGCCATTTTCGCTGCATAACCCCACCTGATGAGCGTGGTCCCAGGCTACATTAATGATAACGATAGTACTGATATGTAACGTTGTGGCAATACGAGGTGGAATTTTGATGCATGGCACCAAGGTGGATTGCCTGGTCGTCCGTGAGGCCACAATAAATGCGACACATTCTTCCTTTGTAATATTAATTCACTGGAAACTGATCATGTAGTTTATTGGTGGCCAACATGAGGTGAGTACCTTGCAAGACTTCGTAGAAGTATGTGTCCTTTTTTTCAATGTCGTATTCCTCCTTAGCTGTTATACCTTTGGCAACAGCAAACAGACTGCCATGGCTTCCACCAGGTTCTTTCAAAAGTACTTCTGAAAGCTGCTCCACGAATTGTCTGTTCACTCTTCTGAACTGCCTTCAGGGGCGGATAGGCAGACAGCTGACTGATGGGTATCAGTTGAGATGTTGCTGTTACGGCAAACAGAGAAGGCAAATTATTTAGAGTTGAACGGTATTTTTAAAACTATCACACATATATCACCATTATTTTACTATATAGAGAGGCCCAAAAAACTGAAGTTATGCAATGTCTATGTAATAATAACATAAGTTTTTTTTTTTGCTCATTTGCCATGTCTGGCTGAGACAATGACCACAGAGAGAGTCTCTGATTTGTCCGTCATCGCCATGCACGATAAGTTAAACACGATATTTGCTCTGGAAACAGACAGCATTTGCCGAGCATTTATGGAACTCCATCCAAGAAGGATGACGGAACCATCACTTTGTGGGCAGTAAATATCGTAGAGGACATTAGTGGGTAATGTATTCATGACTGCATATTTTTTTAGGAATCAATGTACACACGGTAAACTCTCTTTGTTCTTGATAAAGACTAGCAACAATTCGAATGCAACAAGGTACCAAAAGCTATTTACTATTTCGACAAGAAATTAGTCGTCCCGGTTTAGAAATCCCGCGAATGAATTTACAAATCTAAAGTAATATAATTGGCATTTGCGTTCGCCCAAAATTCGAAGATGTCAATTATTCATCAGAAATCAATCATGCTGATGCACAGACCTCAAACACCTTTGTTTCTATTACTTTATTACAAAAATTCACCCCCCCCCCCCCCCCATTTCAAAATCCTGGATCCGCGCCTGCGAAAGTCTCTTTGAGTTATTACACAAATCAAACGCAGTGCTGAATGCCGAATTGTCACTAAGTTTAGGGTAAAAATGCGAAAAAGGACTTATTAGGGAATTTTACGGAATCACGTCTCGACACCATAGGCAGCCCAAGTTCGTGTCAATAGAGAGCGTGTAATAACTAATTACTGGTGGGAAGATGACCTTTGAGTGCAAGCGGCGTTACGTTACAGGCAGCCGTTGAGAATTTAAACGCGTTATAAGACTTTGCATGGGAAATAAAATACTGTCGATTATGAAGTCTAAAAAACACTCAATTTAACGTTCATTCAATAAAATGAATAATGCTGACTCACCTTTGGTGTTTTCCTGTGCGTTTTGGTGCTTATTTTACCGTTTCGGGAATTCCGTGTTTTCACAGTTCTAAAACGAAGTCAATTTGACTTCCACGCATTTGAGTTGTCAGAAGCAATGAAATTGCAACCCACAACAAGAAGACACCCAGTTGATAAGTGTGCGTCTTTAAAAGGTCGAGAAGAGGATGGACACTAAGAATTGTACATTTTTTTTCCAATAGGGCTTTCTCCGGGTGCTCCGCTTTTTCCATCTCATTTCTAGTGTTAATGTTTAGCGCATTTAATCATATTCATGGCTACCTATGTTTCCGGCAGCGTTTTTTGATTTCATGTTAGTTGTCACAAAATGTAACGTTTCCAACTTACATGACGTATATTCTTTAAACATGCTGTTGCTATTATTTTAAATTGCCATTGAGCACCAGCAATGAAGAGAACATTATCTTAGCTTGCTATTTGAACAAATTACAGTCACTGGAGACATGGCACTGATTTCCACAACTAAGTAAATTTAGAACATAACTTGTTGCAAAAAAAATTATCATTGGACGAGACAAAAAATAATTGTTAGTCACCGCATATTTTAAACTGGGGTATCCCTAATCAAAATACGGTAGTTGGATATTGTTCTCTTATATTACCATTACTATTGTATATATTGATATATATTATTTTTGGATGCCAGATTTCCAAAGCATTGTGAAGAATTATTGCACCTATCACTAGTTTCAGAAATGAAAGGAAGTCAGTTACACTAAATTAAATTTAGTCTTGAGGCAAGGCACAGACGTTTTGTGCCCGTCTTTAGTTTCAGAGCAAAAGGACGTCAATAACACCAAATTCATTTTTGAATCAAGGTGAAGAAATTTTGCATCCATCATTTGTTGCAGAACCAAAGGAGGTCAATAGCACCAAGACAGAGCGCAAAAATTTTGCACCCATGATTAGTTTCGGCATAGGCAGCCCAAGTTAGCGTCACTAGAGAGCGTGTAATAATAGACCATATTTGTATTCTCAGTATTGGACTGGAACTAGCTTGCAATGGAGGCTAAGTCGGGGAAATCTTTTCAAATGCAAATACTTTTTAATATATTCCCCCACATTAGCCTCCAATGCAAGCTAGTTCCAGTCCAATACTGGGAATACGAATATGGTCTATTACCGGTAATTACTAGTGGAACGATGACCTTTGAGTGCAAGCGGTGTTGCGTTACAGGCGGCCGTTGAGAATTTAAACGCGTTATAGGACTTTGCATGGGAAATAAAATACCGTCGATTATGAAGCCTAAAAAAACGCTCAATTTAACGTTCATTCAATAAAATGAATAAAACTGACTCACCTCTGGCGTATTCTTGTGCCTTTTGGAGCTTATTTTACCGTTTCGGGAATTCCGTGGTTTCAATGTTATAAGACGAAGTCAAGGCTGCACACTAAGAATTCGACCGTAGTCAGCTCAGAGGCGGTTTGCGCCATGAAAATCCATCCCAGCCGCGATTTTTTCACGCGAAGCTAAAGCCCCATCATTTGCGAACCTCGGTGAATGTTTCGTCGTCAGCGGCTTCTCGAACAGCTCCATGGTTACGAGAAGCTGCTGTGGGGATGGGGTAAGTGTTGTACATGAAATGATTGTACCACATCGGGTGGAGTTAATTCGACCTCGGACCCAAGCTCCGTGTCCTGTTCAGTTATCAGTAGCTGTTAAATTCGTCAGCTATCCTGGAATCGGAAGCAGAAAATGCTCATTTCCAGCCAAGTGCGTCTGCCATGATGAGGAATCATGGTAGACGATGCATTTGCGTGTGTAAACACCACTCGTCAATCATCACTACAGTTAATATCTTACTTATTTATTTATTTAATTTATACACGGTAAAAAAATTCATCAGGTACAATTCCAAAAAAATCCTAAAATCTAAAAAATTACATTAATTTACAAAATAAGCTACCTACAGACCTGATTTCCATGAATGCCGTGTACTTCAAAATTTAGATAGAGAAGGCGTTTAAATTGATCTATGGAACTAGATTCCCTAATGTTACGATGTAAGCTGTTCCAAAGGGCTGCGCCGCTGTAACTAAAACTATTTTTCATGTAGTTTGTTCTCGGAAAGGGAACAACAAGTTTATTTGCCGAGTCCCTCAGAGCATAGTTTGATACATTTCGCATTACAAATTTAGACGTGAGATATTCGGGAACCAGACCATTTAAAGACTTGAAAACAATTCAAGCTTTCTGAATTTGACGTTGAGAATTTGTCTTTCCAGCTGAGTTTGTGAAACAAGGAATTAATATCAGCGTCATAGCTAAATGAAGTTATCACTCGTGCCGCTCGGTTCTGTAGTTTTTGTAGCTTGTTAGATAATGTTTTACCACAATTACCCCAGACTAGGCTGCAGTAATCAAAATGGGGTTGAACTAGTGAGTTGTATATACTGAGTAAGGTTGATTGAGGCACAAATGGCTTAACTCGTTTAATGGCTCCAATTGCGGAAGCAATCTTTTTACACTTTTTATTTGGAGCTCATGAGCTCTTGTTAAGATTAATTTACCAATTTTTCCTTTGGCATTCGGACAAAACTCTTTAACAAATATTTGCAACAGGAAATCAGCAGAAGCAAACTGACCGAAAGGTACAAAGGGCAGGTCAGATCCCGGTTGTAAAAAAGCTGCGTTCGCGCCAATTTTTCAGTTGTTGATGTCAGATCTTGACATCAGACCCCACAGTACATATAAAGCCGTTTGTCGTACATGTCGCCCCAAACCCTTTGTTTTTTCTCTACTTTCATTTCTGACTTCAGGCAGGTTCCCCTTTAGATCTAAAGCGTCGCCACATACAATATAAACTAGACGCTCCATGAGCGTATACTGGGTTGCCTATGGTACTTGTCACTCAAAAACAGAAGGGAATGAGTTGGGTGGTATAGAACTGCAGCGTTCCAGGCAATTTTTTTCCAGT
>NC_090881.1:10898721-10943721 GCF_036669935.1 Montipora foliosa
ATTCGGGAAATGCCCTTACCATTTGTAAGAATCATTCCGTTTCCAGGCCCTTCCTCACAAGATCGAGTAAAATATGCGGGATCGAATGCTGTGTAGTAAATGGTAAGCGCCATTCTCATCCGGTTGGTCATTAAATTCGGAAAATCGCTTACCTTTATGCAATATTTATTCTATCCGGATTATTTGGCTAAATGGTAAGCACCCAATGAAGATACCTGATGCTATCAAGTGACGTGCTCATAATTTGTTTTCTCTCTTTTTCCATCGCCCGTGATACAGAGTTATTTGACAAACGTATTAAACCTTGAGAATTACCAGAATGACTGCTCTCCTTGAGTGAAAAAATAAATAACAAATCCAAAGAAAGGAACTCTTGTACTGAGGCTTTGATTTTCAAACAAACGGTATCACCTACTGCCGGATTCCATCATGACTCTTTGCAAATGTAGTTAGAGACCTCTCCAGTGAGCTTTTATATTTATTTCCCAGCCATAAGATGGAAGTATTTTCGAATTTTGAAACATTTTGTAATTTCCTCATCTGATAAACAACTTTATACTTTGACATTTGCCAATAGATGGGATATGCATATTTTTGGCAAGTCGAGATCGAGATGTTTAATGCCGAAATTTTTGCAGAAATATAAAATATAAAGTACTTGCACGTACAAGTAAATTTCATTTCAGATGAAAAGACTGAAAGTTGTTGACGTGGTAAAAGAATTTGAAATTTGAAAACTAAAACCAAGACCAACTAACATCAGAAAGGTCACGAAATTACCTTTAAATGATTTTCCGGGAAAAATGTTGTGATTTTCATCCAAGCCCAAAAATTTTCGCGGAAAAAATCGGGAGGTAAGGTATCATGCAAATGAAGATACCTGATGCTATCAAGTGACGTGCTCATACTTTGTTTTCTCTCTTTGTACATCGCCCGCGCTACAGAATTTTTTGGCAAACGTATGAAACCTTGAGAATCACCAGTGCTCTTCTTGAGTGAACAAATGAAAAAAAAAAAAATTCCAAGAAAGGAACTCTGCATTGACCTTTATTTTCAAACAAATCACCTACTACCGGATTCCATCACGACTTTACTACCATCACACTTTACTACCTCTCGCTCATTATTTCGTTTTTTTTTTTATTTTCCCTATAAATGCATCCATTCTCTCTTCAAAATTCACTCAGTTTTTGTTACTGTTACAGAAGCCACATGCAGTGTTTATCTGAAAAACTTACCGAGTTGCCAGTAAGTGGATCCGTGCTTTAGACGCAAAGGATTCTCGGATCGCCAGGGGGCAAACATTGCAAGTTGCTGTGAGAGAATGTATGGCAGAAACTTATTCAACGTCCGAAAAAAACGATTTTGGAGAGAGATCAACGCTTTTCTCGACACAGTTTTATCAAAAATCGGTTTTGGCAATGTTCACACGTGGAGATAAAATTTGCAGATTAACTTACTTGCTTGCGTAAGGTTTATTGTGAAATGATCTCAAAATATTACAAAATTACAATAAAGCCTTTTCAGTTGTATTAAGGTGTGTATGGGCTGGCTTTTGGCCTATTTCTAAACTCAGCAATTTAAATAATATTGGAAATATGCCAAGTGGCGATCATTGTGCTGTATGGGGTTGGGATAACGATCGAAGGTACACAGAGAAGCAAAAGATTCTTCCTCAAGTTGGAATATTAAGACTTTACTTGCCCAGGAATAAAAATGATATTTTGTCGTGGACTAGAGCTATTAATCGTGGCCAATTCAAGGTTTCGATGAGTACAAAGGTCTGTTGAAATAATTTTGTACGAGGTTACAGAACCTCTGAATGTCCTACACAAACGTTGTACATAAGAGAGTATGATTGTGGGAGCACTAAAACCTTTAACACCTGTTCCAAAGATCAGATCTACAGGGAAGTAGTATATGAAGACGACGCTTTTATATTGGAAGAAGTCATAGTGGAGCTTGACAAGTTTTCTTAGATCCAGTGACTTTACCTGTCGATTGTAGTTTGACAGAAGAAAAGGATTGTTTATAGGTAACAGCTGGGGCATATCAGATATGAATTCCCAGTGTTATCTAAATCCATCGAAACAGAGACTGCTGTATTCTATGGAAGATAGGATAGGATAGGATAGGTTTATTAACAAATAATTACATAGCAACCGTTGAGCTGAATTGCGTAATGTCACCAAATAGGCTTGTAAAAACTATATACAATGTGAAATATAATAACACTAAAAATATCATTCGTTATATAAAAATTAATGTTCCTGGAGTTTGTACTTATTTTGGTGGCAGCACATCGATGGGATGAAAATGTTCTGGTAACGCTCAGTATTTATTCGAGGAATATCTAATGTTTTCTTTCTCCTGAGATTATACTTCGATTGGTGTCTTTGTGGAAGTAGACGAAATAATTTGTACGATTGATCACGTATGATCTGGTTAAATACTTTGTCACACAAGTCATGCCTTCGCTGATGTAACGTCGTTATTAATTGGAAAATCTTGAAGTTTCGTTGGTACGTCTCTCCTGGAGATACAATTGAGAGGACTCGTTTCTGGACCCTTTCTAGACCTTCGCTTAGGTAATTGGGAAGAGCGTGATTGAACACGGGAGTACAATATTCGAGCACAGGTCTGATGCAGGTACAATAAAACATGATGATGTCTTTCAAAGGTATACAAAATTTGGTTTTATCAACGGAGTTGATAGTGTAAATTGGCCACCGTACAGAGATTCTAAAGAAACAGAATCTCTGTACGGTGGCCAATTTACATTATCAACTCCGTTGATAAAACCAAATTTTGTATACCACTTCCCCACCGACGCAGCACCACAGTTTCTTTAGAAACTACCCCCTTCTTTCAAAGGTACTTGAGCACGTTTTAGCAAAACTATGAAATATAAGCGTTTGTTTGTCTTCTTTACAATGTTATTTATGTGATCGTTCCAGAGTAAGTTATTAGAAATAGTCCAAGAATCTTGACATTGTTGACAGTATCTAACTCCTTCCTATCGAGAGATATTGGGTCGATAGAATGTTTTTGCTTCTTAAAATATATAACCATCTCTTTGCACTTATCTACGTTAAGCTGTAGTTTATTTTTGCATGACCAATCTAAGGCAGCAGCGCGGGCGGCACTTTGGATGATGCTGTGATTTCCATTTTCAACAACTTCAGCAAGAGTGGTATCCGGTCAACATACTTCCACGAATTTACGTTGGGAACTCTCAGGTCGTTTATCATCAAGAGGAAAAGCAAGGGTCCAAGTTTGGTGCCCTGAGGTACACCAGAGGGGACACGTCCCCATTCAGAAAAGCAATCGTTCGCTAGCTTTACCCGTTGCTTGCGGTCCATCAGAAAATCACAGACCCATCGTGTGACTCCAAGAGGGATCTTTTAGGCTAGAGATCTTTTGGACTAGAATACGATGGTCGATTAAGTCAAAAGCCTTTCTATAATCTAAAAGCACAATCCTCACCGCAGCACCAGTAGCGTCATTAGCTTCAGACCATTTATGTTCCATTGAAATAAGGGCATGGGTAGTAGATGACTTAGGAA
The DNA here is from genome assembly GCF_036669935.1 of Montipora foliosa. Lineage (NCBI taxonomy): Eukaryota > Metazoa > Cnidaria > Anthozoa > Scleractinia > Acroporidae > Montipora > Montipora foliosa. Next base: position 10,902,288 of record NC_090881.1, read on the forward strand.
TAGCTCCGAACTGGTCAGGGTCGATGATTGATAGGATGGCTGTGCCGATGTACATTGCAACAATAAATTCCTCAACGATCTTAGACAAGGCGGAAGTGAGCGATATCGGTCTGAGATGTTTACTAACGTCAGTCACAGGTTTTACTTTAATCAAAGGAACGACGTCTGCCATCTTCCAGGAGGGTGGCAATCTTTGTTCGGCAAATGAGCTATTAAGTAGTGAGCAGACGGGCTGTGCCAGGATCTCAGCGAATTCCTTTAAAATCCAGTTTGACACACCATCAGGAGCTGATGCCTTTCGAGGATTGAGTTTTTGTAGAGCAGAACAAACATCAGTCTGAGAAAGCACAGGTGCGACAAAGAAGAGCATTAAAACAGCTGCCTCGAGGCAGAAGGAGATTGAAATGGTTTGCTTGAGCAGAATCATCGTACTTCTACATTCAAGTTATTCGACTCTTACAGTTTGTAGAAAATTGTAGCGGCTCGAAACCGTTGGATTTTTCTCAATCAAGCAAGAACTTAACCTATGGGTTTCCTCATGTTTCTCATCGCTCATTTCATCCCTCCAAAGAGCAATAGCTCTGTAAAAAGAATTTCCATCTCCTCTGACAACGCCTTCTCTGCTTTGAGGAGGTATATTTCCAGAAGCCATGATTCGTTTACGCAAGACGTAACTAATAAGAAAAGAGCCTAGCCACAAGTAAACGCAACTAAAAGGGATTTACTTTGTTATTTTCTCCAGATTTGTAACTAATTCTGTAATATTTCGAGATCATAACGAGATATTGATTTCACAATAAACAGCAAAAAACCTTACGGATTCTCACGTGAGCAAGGTTAACCCGAGTAAATTTTATCTCATCTTTCACGGTTATTCAAACAAAAACTTACCTTTGCCAGTATCAGCATTGCCCAAATCGATTTTGGATAAATCTGTGTCCAAACAAGCGTTGATCTCTCTCCAAAAAATTTTTTTTGGACATCGAAATAAGATTCCCATAGCGACTTGCAATGTTTGCCCCCTGGCAATCCCAGAATCCTCTGCGTATAAACGGGGATCTAATTCACGGTATTGGCAAGTCATTCATCGCAATGCTCTTTGTGCATTCCAAGCATTCATTGCCAACGCCCATTACAGAAACATGTCAACAATCACAGAGCAGACAATTGCAATGTTAATGGTGTAACATTTGTTACTCGTAAGCACATGTCCACCGAGGGACCTATTTTTGTTACAAAGATAAAAAATGCGCTTGGAAATGTGAGTCAAAGAACAAAATGTTTGGTGTTTCTGGACTGAAGGGGAACTTCTGGTGAAGATGAAAACGGGTCACGAGGTCACGCTTAGCGACAGCATGGTATCACGCACACAGAGCTGAAAACGGAAAGGAAAACGATTTGGAAACTCCCTGTACATGCGCAGTATTTTAATGGCTGAAGGAAGCCAGATTCAGTGTATTCTGGGAAAAGAGCTGAAACGAATATTATATCATAATGACTCAGAACTGAAGAAGCTCTTTCTCTAAGTGGATAATAATTATAACAATAATAATAATAATGATAATAATAATGAAAATGATTTAAGCAATAGAGGACGTTTTCCTTGTTTCCATAGCCTCATCTAAACACGAGGGGAGAGTTGGGAGAATTCGAGACAGTTATGCAAACCCAAGACGCAGTCGAGGGTTTGCATAACTGTCGAGAATTCTCCCAGCTTCTCCAAGTGTTTAGATGAGGCTATGGAAACAAGGAAAAAAGTCCTCAATTGCTTTTATAAAATATTCCTCAAAGATCATTCAACAAATGACGGAAAATGCTGCTTTTTACTTCTTTATTGAAACAGATTTTCTTGATACACGCTCATATTTCCTACCAGCCAATCAAAATGCGAGTGTGACAATACATGACCAATCAAAATTCGTGTGAAGTCATAGCTGTCTCCTTACTCTCATCTAAGCACAGCTATTGACCAATGAGAGTGCGCGTACTATCCCAATTATTTTATTAAATTTAATAATTATTACTTCATTTACAAATCATCGCATAGTTACAAGACAATAGAATATTGTGCGGACATGTTTGTGCTGGTTCCAGAGCTTTTAAGAGGTCTTGAGGTCAATTAAGCTTATGATAAGTTCCAGATAAATGGAGCTGAAACGGTGGAGAATTAAATTATCATTTTACGAAAAAGGAAATATCGACCAAGCCAGAAAATGGTATAAAAAGAGTTGACCTATGCATCTGCCTTTATACTCGGTGTAGTAGCTGGAAAACTCTCTTTTAAGAAGCAAGAACTTAGCTGGAGCCTTTCCTTCTACAAGCCTGTGGGAAGCTGACATGGTAACTTTACTTCAGATTTATTGCACTCTTTAGCAAAAAGAATATTTGAATTCTTTTTCGAAAAAGGTTGATGGGAAGGCATTCCAGCATTAATGTTATTTCTCTTTTTTTCTCCAGGATTTCAAAGCGTTCATTCTGTGCTTAGCTTTCTTTGTGGTGACTGCATCAGGGTCGGCAATTTGCAAGTGTGCAAAAGGGGAACCAAAGGTACACAAAAGACTTCCCACTTTTTATGGGTAACTCATGCCGATTCTTTTCGTACGTTTTTCTCTCAAGGAACGTTATTTGCAAAGGAATTTGAGGTGATCTTCTTGCTGGTAATTTTTTATTTCGATACAGAGATGATTTCAGTAAAATCTGTGTCGCAATCAGAATTGTAGGCCTTGTTTTTGCTGACAGAATTTGTTGTACTTCCTAAAAAAGTCAAAAAAGATGTTAAGGAAAATATCGAGGACGACATTAATTCTCGGTCGCCTTTTTTTTTTTTTTTGTAACAATTAGTTTTTGAGACGGTAAAAAAGGAGCACAAGCAACTTAATTTTCTAGCTCACAGATTTATACGACTCAATATTATGAAAATGTAAAACTCATACGTTTGGCGGATGACTGAAATCATAGTTGGTGTGCAAAAGGTTTTCCACTTTTGAGTCTGTGGATGAAATCCTATAGATGAAAGCTATCGAATAGTGGTCTTTCTATTACTATGCTTTGCTTGATTGTTCTTGGTTTTGAGTCTGCGGATGGAATCTTAGAGAGCGAATGAGAGCTCGAAAAATCTTAAAATCTGAAATCTTAGAGAGCTAGTGACAGCTGTGTCACTAGCAACCGAATTTCTTTTGCTAAAAACTTGTAAGAATCGAGAAAAAACGAATCCGTAGATTTATAAAAAGGTTGCACGACAAAATACTCAGAAGTAGATTTACAGATTGATGGTATTTCTTTGATTTTCTCCCAGGATTCGGTGTCAAAGTACAATGTTAAAGCGAAGGAGGGAAGTACGGAGATCGATGAAACCGTTGAAATCGACACGGAGAACGAAATTGAAAAAATCCACATTCCCAGCAATGGCGATACCAGTGAATCAGCCCCTGGAGAGATCGATGTTGTTTTCGATTTCAAGTTGGTGAGTAACAGGGGAGGAGTGGTTGCATGGGGTAGTATGCTGGTATATGTGGGGTAAGGGGTGCTTTATAGATGTTCTTAATCCTTTCCTAGCATCATCTCTTCCTTGTTTATTCAATGGCTCACTTGCTTCAGCATTGAGTTACCTGGTACTTAGCTATCCCCTTATCTATCTACCTGACTACCCAACTGCCTACTTTCTTATTACCTCCCTATGTACTTGCCTACCTATGTACCTATGCACATACATAGATACTAACCTACCTTCCCACCAACACCCCACTTACGTACCTACCTACTTGCTTGCTTATTTACTTACCTTCAAGCGTGCATCCTTACTTTATAGTACTAACTGTTACGTACTTGCCTTTTAATTTCCTTCTTTCTCGCTCACTTACTTGTTCACTTTATTTTCTCAATAAACCGTTTCATCGTCACCTTTCTTCATAACTCCTTTTCAAACTGGCAACGACCTTGCCAACCAGCCATTCTGCCAATCCACCCAACAACCAACCAACCAACAACTAGGATCTCCGGCTGAAATCCACTTTGGTGAGTGAAGCCTCCTGGCGAAATATTATTATTATTATTATTATTATTATTATTATTATTATTATTATTATTATTATTATCATTATTATTAAGCAGCCAAGTAACCATCCAATCAAACTTTAGTTGACTGTCTCCCTGCATTAGGAACTGGCCAGCTTGGCAGGGAAACAAAAAACACTCATTTACTTAATTTTTTTTTTAATTATTATCCAAATGTATTAGTTATTGTACAGAAAACGCTCGAGACAAGTACAAATATTCCACGACATTGCACAGTTAGTTATTATACCTTTGGTTATTGTACAGTAGAGAGCCGGTTTGACTGGTTTAAGTACACGTTCTCGGTTGTTTACAATTCACTTGCTAAAAATTTAGGGCAAAAAAAATTGGACAATGAATAGCATAGTAGATGTTTTGGTGCGTAGTGTCGTTGAGTATTTCTACTCCTTGTTTGTATTTTGACTTGCGCTAACGGGCTCATCGATCATTATACAGCACAACTCGTAGAAATACTCACCGATACTACACACCAAAACATCTAATAAGATATAGCTAGCGATATTTCTTGTTTGAAAACATTGACGTCACATTTCTTTTGATATTCAAATTTGCCAACCACGGAACAAAGGAAGTCCTTGTTTCATCAGCCAATTAGATTCTGGTTGGCATATTAGTAACAATGCGTGACGTAAAAAGAAACATCGCTATACTTACTTATTTCTTATCAATAAGGTATAACATTATTCCTCTTTTCTATTGACATAGAACATGGCAATGCATCGATTGGCTAATCGGAAGGCCTGTTTTCTGAGTAACTCTCCTGACATTCTGCCAAAGCCTGCCGACCTCAAGAGACTTCTTGACACCGTAAGTGGCAAGTAATTTGCTGTTCGGGTTACAAACCTTGGGACATACGTTAATTACTTTGCTCAATGAAACTGCTCTTCCACCACAACCTTCCCCAAAAGCACCTCTATGCGTATCAAACTGGTTTTCGCTCCTCCACACTCATCCCCCAACAAGGTTGAAAATCAGGAAATATTAATTTTGCGCTGGTCGCGCTCAATATTTTAATAGGGTGGAATGGGAGCGAATAAAGGAAATTCGCCCCACGCACAAGTGTTTCTCTTGCACATATATTAAAAAAAAAAACAATGTGAGCGAGGATTTTTGTACCAATACTTTCGTACTAGATTTTAATCAATACTTCATGGACTGAAGTAGTCCCATTTGGAGTAACTGCATGAATAGAGCGACTTTCATATGACCTTGAAAAATAAACGTAAAAACAGAACGTAAACAAAAATGAAAAACATTTAATTGGCTGATGGAACAAAAACAAACGAACGCGAATTTTAATTGGCTTAGCGAACCGGATGCAAACAATCTCATCTCTCCACGGAACTTTCTGGAAGTTTCGCTTTGACGTCATTTGAAATGCAGTAATGTGATTTGGCAGTCGAAATGTTCACTGTCCATATTAGGAGTTTAATTGGCCGGAATAAGGAGAAGCTTGCCAAACATTGGTCTGTGAAACAAATTGCGAACACCTTTTCAAGGTCATAAAACAGTAGCACTCAAAAAAAAAAAAAAAAAAAAAAAGGAATGTTGGGTTCCTGAACAACTTTCCTGTCAACGCAATGTAGTTCTGTCATCACCATCATCTCCGGTGATAGACTTAGTTTCTTAGCCTCCATCACATAACCCTGGTTGTGACTAAATGCTAAATGCTAAATGCTTACGGGTGAGAAAAGGAAAGCCTAACGTTACATTGAATTATGGGTGACATTTTCAATTTTTGTTTAATAGGCTATTTCCGCGTTTCGCCAGATTATAAGCACTGGTTACGATGTTCTCAAATCGAACCATATCTAAAAAACGAATACAATTGTTTTAACGGTCAATTGGACCGATAAATTAAGGACCTGAAATAAATCAGAAGGTTTATATTACACTAAAAGGAGAGAACACACCAATAAAAAAAAAACAGTTTCTTGCACCTTCTGCTCTGACGAAAGTAAGATTCTATGTAAAAACCTGAATATCCTAAAATCTCTGTTGATTTCAAGACCTAACCTAAAAATATTCAATTGTAGGTTCTCATTTGTAGATATTTTTTGCCGTATGTAAAATTTAGATTACTATAACGATTTTCGTTTTTTAGGCAAGCTCTCAGAGCTCCTCTCTGAGAGAGACTGTGAAGAGGGAGTACAACTATGTAGTTACTGGCGCCCTTATTGATCGCTCGTTTTTCAGCGACGAGATGGCTTCCTTGTGTGCTAAACTGCCTATCTATCGCCTCAGGGCTGTGACAAAGGACGAGAGCCAATTGAAATCGGGTGTTACAGTAACAAGTAAGTTGAGCTTTGTTCAAAATGAATTATCACTTAAACGAAGAGAGAGAGGGAAAGAGGGCAGAATTAAATTGAACCCTTTTTTGTGCACGGTAATTATCCATGATTTTTACAACTGTTTTACATAAAAACCAAGGTTTATGGTCACCTCAGCTCGCCACAAGGAAGACACGTCACTAGTAAACTCGCCACCAACCAAGAGTCATCTCGCCACCAGCAAATAGCCACCAGTGATGGATTCGATATTGCTTTGATGACTCTAGTCAGAGCTATTATAGCACTCACCGACACAGCAATAATGATAGTGTGGTATGGTGTCTTTTGAAAAAGTATTCCAATCTTTCATTTCGAGGTTATTTGTGCCACTTGAAGTGCGTGCGGTGGGCTGGTCGCGCATGTAAAAAAAAAACACAAACCATTCGTTAGTGGGAATCAAACGTGATTTAGCACCATACAAAAACTCCAATCATGTTAACGGCAAGCTACTATGGTTTACTTGAGGAGATTTATCTCTCAAATCGCTGAAGAGCGTATGAATGTTGGAAGAACTAAGAGAAAACGAAACTTTTATAGTGCAGGATTAAACACTGTGTCGGAATTTATATGGCACTTGTCGATTTTCGAAACGTTTTGAAAAGGGAAACGCGCCAATTGATCGATCGTAAATATAAACTACGCCTCGGAAAATATCATATTAGGCTCGGATCATGAAAACTGTAAACCGATCGAGCAGATGCATACTATATATATATACAGGATATTACATGGTGGCGAGAAGATATGAATTTTATGTTCGAGTGGCAAGAACAATATCTCACGAGTGAGCGAAGCGAATGAGTGAGATATTGTTCTTGCCACGAGAACATAAAATTCATATCTTCTCGCCACCGTGTAATGTTCTTTTTATTATATGGAGACTAAATATTGAATATTTCCGATTTTATTGTGTTTCAAAGTAGTCAAGTTTTACAAATACAGCTGGGCTTTATAAAAAAGGCAGGAAAAAAAAAGGCGGGAATCGTGACGTCATTGAACGATACGACACTCACAAAGGTGACATACGGAAAATACGCCACTCGGGTCCCGGATGAAGTGGCGTATGGAATCTACGAGTGGTTTAGTTCCCAGTAAAACACTCTCCTCCATATAATTATAAATAATAACAGAGCTTCCTGTGAGGGCGCTTTCCTTTTATCTAAACTGGCCCGCCAGACCGGTCAGCTTGCAAAGAAATGGCAACAATTTGAAGGAACACTTGCGTGATAATTCCTGCATTCTTGTAGATACCTAGCATTTACGAGAACAAAAGAATTGACTTTCTTAACTTAATACATGAAGCACTTAATCCACTCCCTTAAAGATATGTATAAATGAGTATGTTGATTTCGTGCAGCCTGATTTCTACGCAAAGAACCCGTGTAGCAAGTAATTCATGGTACTATCGCAAGAGCTCCAAAGATTCCCCACTTTTTTGTTTTTAATGTACAAGTCCAGCCTAATATCAAGTCCCACTTAGCAGGTGTATCATCCTGATTCGGTAGTACCGATTTTAACGAGTTCAATTATAATAAGTTTGATTTCCAAACGTTCTACTGACTATGCTGGGTTCGAATTCATTATTTTTTTACTCTATGGAGTCAAGTCTATTTACAGAAAATGGAATAACTAAAACAGCCAGTTTTCTGAAAACCTGAAACTGATTACACTGAACTCTCTATTTTACGGTCCGGATCGAATTCGCAGCAATGTGATTGAAAGATATTATTGGTGTCCTCTGCTCTTTGTTAGGGATGCATTTAATTAAATTCTTGAAACAATACCCTATTGAAGTTGAAAAACTCTCACCTCCTTTGCTGCTTACCGAACAAGCAACGTTAATGAGTTTGCATTATTTTGATGGCGTTTATTATTAACAGAAAGCGCGTGTCAGTTTGCTTTAGCATAGTCGTAGGACAGAGGGCACACTTTACAGCTTAAGCAGCTCAAACAACTCAGCAAGGATGGAAATTCACCGTGGATCATCCACGACTTCCGTCATGGTGATACAGACTTTGATTCTTCCGTCATTTTCGAATAGGTTAATTTTGCGAACAGGAAAGATTGCACGTGCTTTCTATTTAATTTTTTTGTCACTGACTGGTCTTATAGACTCCTTTTGGCTACTAATTTGTCTGACCAAAGAGGCTGAGCGCTTTTGTTCAGAAGTTTATTCCTTCTTTCCTTAATTTCAGTGCGGATTAAACGGATTCAGAAAGTTTTGGCGAAAGTGTTTTACCTTAAAAATGGTTATTTAGAATTAGTCTCACTTATAATGTAGAACGCGGGGCAAAGCCGGTATCCTTAGGAAGTACATGTATGCCTTTCGCCTGTTCTTCTGTCTGGGACAGTTGTGGGGCTGGGAGCAAAGATTACCTAGATAAGCTAAATAGACGTGCCGCATGTATCATTGAAGGTCGATCAATCGGGGCTGAGGAGTTAAAATCAACACTTGGCTGGCCCAACCTACATGCGCGCAGAAATTATCTCAAATGCCTTTTAGTCCATAAATGTCTTCACGGAATAGCGCCTTCGGACTTTTTCCATGGCTATAACACCAGAGGCCGTGATTTACTGCGCTCTCCCTTCGCAAAAAAAGCTGCTAAATATCAGGGGAGCTTCAGAATAAACGGCGCTCGAACTTACAACACCATTCCGAGAAACATTAGGCAGGTAGAGACGTTCAGCGAATTTAAAATCAAACTAAAGCGCCATGTTAAGCAGTAACACCTGGGGTACATGCTACATTTATAACTTAATTATTTGTCTAGTTTTCAATGTTGTATGTCTTTGTTTTGTGCTGTGTCGGGGCTCCATTTAAACTAGCTCTGCTAAATTGGATGCCCCTTGATAAATATTGAATTAAATAAAATAAATAAATAAATAAATCCTTGGCAATAGAAAAAAAAACAGGATTGTATCATGAAATGCTGATTGCTTCCACTGCTTGCGTCAAGGGCGCCGGCCGTTTGTCAGTTCAGCGTGTAAGTTAATTTAACTTTTAAATTTTAGATACGTGAAGTACTCAAACTCGGTAAACTAAGTTTATCTTTTAGCAATTTAGCAACTGCATTGTGGCGAGATAACTCGTCATGGTGGCGACTTTGATTGCATATTGGTGGAGAGTTTGCTGGTGTCGAGTCTTCCTGGTGGCGAGATGACTAGATACCGTTTCGAGAAAGGTTGTCCTAAAGAAGCATAAGAGCGTTCGCGACAATGCCGAAAGTATGGGACAGTATTCAATATGCAGTGAATGCCCAGAATCGAAGATGCCACCACTGTACAGTGAAGCCCTACGATAGCGAGCTATTTGGATGAAAGAGTTCTTAGAATATAGCTTTGATGAAGTGGCAGTACACGCAGACTTATGTTGAAGCTCTATCCCGCCATCACGCTACCAAAACACGCTACCAAAACACGTTCACAAACAAAAGGATTTAGTAGCAAAAACGATGGCTCTTCACGTGCGCCACGACTTTTGGTACATTTCTTAAACTTTCTCTGCCAAACATGACATAAAATAAGTAAGGTTAAAGCCTTCAGAATCCTGCTATCTCTGTGAATCCTTACCCTTTGTTACTAACTCATGGCCTGGATATTTTGACTGAATTTTGAAACTCACTCACATCTCAATGTGAGTAACACAGCATGAACATGATTGTATTCCCAGGTGACGTTTTCGATAGCACTGCCGTCACATTTTCGTTGACTCAAACTGACAGTTCAGCATAATGCCTTTAAACATTGTCGCGTACGTTTTTATGCTTCTTTTGGACAACCTTTCTAGAAACAGTTTCATGTCCCAACATTTCTTAGAAAGGGGAATATTAGAGATGTTTGGCGGGGTGAGGGGTTATTAGAAAATGTGAGTGTGGAAGGGATAAATTGAAAGGGGAATGTTAACCGTTTGATTTGTCCCATGTTGCAGGACTACGAAGAACCCTTAACTGTCGCTATGTCAAAACGTGCTACTCACTAGCAATTGGAACTGTGACCATCAAAACCTGTCAATCGAAGGAGGAGTGTGATTTACGGTAACAACAGATTATAACCGCAAGAGCAGATTACTGTGGCTCGAGACACTTTGTTTAGTACATGAACCTTATTTGCTATCACTTTCAAGTCACTTTCTTTAATTCTAACTGTTAAAAGTTGACCAAATGTATGATGAAAAGTAAGGCATCCTTATCATGACGACTTACTTGACTTTGAATCGTTCCGCAAAAACTGTTTTTTACATTCTTTTAGTGTCATCCCAAGAGACTTATTCCTTGTGTGACTTTTTATAATCTTGGAAATTAGTATATAGAGCGGTTTTCAATTGAGTATCGAAAGCAATTAGCGAATTACTTTGGTTTTCCATTACTTCACGAAGTGATTGGTTTAAAGTTCTCGCGCCACTTTTTCAATCAATCAGAAGTGAAACTAAAACCAATCGTGGCTCGCGCGTGCACATTTTCCCGCGCTTTGTGTTGGCTACGTGTAATTACTTCGAGTGTTGATTGGTTTACTGGATTGTCTCGGTCCTTTTTGATTGGCCAAAGTAATTACTTTGGTTTTGGTTTTGGTTTTACGACACTCATTTGCAAACCGCTCTACCACACACGTGAATAGTGCTTTCCACGCATAAACAATTATTCATCTCAGTGTCGGTAAAAGTAATAAACATCCACCACTACTCACCTCCACTGTTAACTCATTGCTAAGTAAGAAACGCTGATTAGTATAAGACTGCCTCTCACGAGTTGGTGTTGGAGCATAATAAAGAAACTAAGAGACGAATTCAGTTGTCGGATATAAGACACTAATGAGATTATATAGCACCGCTTTGAAAGGTTTTAGTTTACTCTGAATAATGAACACACTAATTTTCCTTTTTGTTTAGCAAATAAGGTCCTTTATTGTTCAAATTGTCGTCAGCAAGCCTTGAAACAAGATGCATGATTTTAGTTGATTTGTGTTTGATTGAAGTAAAATGTAACAAAAAGTGATAGAGAAAAATTTTATACATAAAGGCAACTCTTGCGAAAGAAATGTGTGAAGAGTTTTGTTTTTACTGCTGAGGGCTTCCGGTCTGCATTAGCTACGATTTCCTTCCCTTCCCCATATCTATTTGCCCCCGCAGGAAAATCCCGAGGAGGCACCACTGTAGTTTGCCTGTATATTTAACAATTATTCCTCGAGCCCGAATGGGCTCTGAGTCAATAGCCCATGAGGCCGAAGGCCGAATGGGCTATTGACTCAGAGGCCATTCGGGCTCGAGGAATAATTGTTTTAGTAAAATCCAACTAGTTGGTCAAAAAAATATCGAGACAAAACATCTTTCGCTAGTTAAAGCTAGACTTTAATTGTTGTTTTGGTTTTCAAAGCCGGCGCTTTTCGCTACTAGTGGGCTATAACAAATAGCCTACTAGTAGCTCAACCAATCAGAACGCAGCTTTGATAATAGACCACTAGTTGGATTTTACTAAAGTGTGATATAGTATCGCATATGTGGTGTGTATTACCAGGAAAAACCTCGACTTCAAAGCTGCAAGTGCGAACGGAATAATCGGGAAATGATGACGTTTTCACAACAAATGCCCGCAGGCAAATCTTCGGTAATGATTACGTGGAAGAGAATGGCCGAAGAACAAGAGATCGTGTGAACGTAATTGTAGAAAAGCATCTTGTCATTTGTACACAGTCATTTATAGTGAGCAGTTTGGGTGTCGTGCTAAATATTCTATTCATCATATTTGTTCTTAACAATACCGAGTCATACGATGGCCTGGATATTGCATTGCGTGCAACGAAAACACAAAAACTCGTTTCCGGTCACGCACACAATACTTTAACACATATTTCCCTGGTAATCTGTCGCGTAGTCGTCTGCGTCTGTGGTTTGGTCAACGCAATTGCCTCTGAATAAGCGGATACCCAGTTCGAATCCTACTTGGGCTGCCTTCTCTGAAAAGTGTCTTCGAGGCAAAAAAATCTCTCGAGGCTATGTCCCTGCAAAGGTTGAACTTGCAATACTGCAATGTTTTAAAAACATTCTTCGATAAAACGTACCGGGTATTCATGATTTCTGTATTGAATTTAACTTTCATTTAGCATTTACATGTTCATCCACTCTTTTGGAAAGGTGCTACATACCACGTGCTTTGATTTATTTAAGGCATATCTGAGGTAGCTGCTTAGGCTGTGTACTTCCGCCACCTCCGCTCGCAAAAGATAGGGGAGGAGACGGATGTATACAGGCTAGTAGCTACCATACTCGTGTTTACGAGCAAGTGATCTCCCAGTAATACGATGAAATGTGGATGACCTCGGAATCAAATATATTCGTGCAAGTTTCCTCCTTTCTCTGCTTTTATAGCAAATAGATGCTTCAGCCTTTTCTCTGAAATTCTGCTCGGTTCTCGGTCACGTCTATGTGGACGCACACAACAAACGTTTGCGTATCGAGTCTTTATTATCATTGACAATCAGAGGTCAGATAACTATACAACTTTTCAAAATACATCACAACTATTTTCTGAAGAGCTGACCATACTCTCGATACAAAAATCATGTAAGACAAGACGCCTGTGAGGGCGTATCCGTGGGATACAGTGAACACAAATTGTCCAGTTACAGTGAACATCAACTACAGGTGAACTTCGGAAAATAGCGAGAGATTACCAGAAAGATAAATCTGTAATTTAACTTGAAGTTGTGTGTCGTAAAAACTCTTATTATTACTGTTATTAAATTTGCAAATGCAAACAACGAAGCCCTATTAGGCGTTATCAGGATACGTGATTTATTTATTTTTTGAAAGAGACTTTATTCAAATCCCACAGTTTTACTTGCTTCCTTAATTCCGTTCATACAAAAATTACAAGACCAGTTCTAAATCATCCGAAAAACTTATTACAAATCAGAGTTCAACAACTTATCAACCTGTGTTCGACGTCCGGTCCCGTAATCCTGGTTTAGTTCCTTGCAAACTGTTTAAATCTGCCGTGGCGAAGAAAAAAAAGACACTTGTTCCTTGAGAACTGTTTGAATTTGCCGTGGCGAAGACAAATAGACTTGTTCCTTAGAAACGGTTTAAATCTGCCAGTAGCGAAGACAAGAAGACAACATGTACAACAACAACAACCATCTGTCCTCCATTTATCTCGATGCTCGAAAATCTGAAATCCCATAATTGCGTGTTCCATAGTCTAGTCCAAAGTTGTCGTTTTACAATTCCACAAAAATGATTTTAGTATTGGAGTAACTTGGTGCCAAACGTTCCACGATAATTTGAAATCTCCTTAAGAAAAAAGCTTAAATCCAGTACTCCAACCAGGGTTCAAATTGCCAAAATTCTTTATATCATCGATTCAAAACTCAACAAAAGCTACAAGTAGTAAATAGTTCTCAGAAACTACAAAAGTTCGTCATGATTCTACACTCGAGCTGAACAAAAAACTCCAAAAAAACCCTAGTGATCGCTGCTCAAGAGAACAGACAGCCGAAACTGTTCTGTGCCTGCCTCATAGGCACCGAATCTTATCTTTTCTTCGATTTTTTGGATCCTTACTGTTATCATGCCTGACTGCCCCTACATTGGTCCTCGCTTCTCAAGTATTTACCAAGTTCAAGCTTTCTCCTTGCCGTCGGCGTATTCCAGTTGCTCTAGCGGATGTCTTTCACGAACTAATATAGAAAAAGAGCAGGGAAAAAAGGAAGAATCCTATTCAAACAATTGTTACGCATCGAAGGATGGACCGTGAATTTGCATGTCCAAGATCTCGAGGTGTGCACTCGCACAATCTATTGTCGATCGAACTGGAAAAGCCTAATAAGGCTCCCAAAACAGATTCTACATTCGCTCTATGGAACGCTCGATCTTTGTCAAGGAAAACTGCAGTGCTCTGAGACACAATTTCAGCAAGGAGCATTGATATTATGGTGATTACTGAAACGTGGCTTAAAGGAAATAGCCGAGATTCTATAATTATCTCTGACATAAATAACTCACTGCCTGACCATCAGATCATTCATCAGCATAGATTCACTCGTGACAGCGGTGTTTGTATCATAGCAAGTCTCTCAAACATTTAATTCGCTTGAACATTTCCATCTCCAACTTTCTTCTGGCTCTATCCATCTTCGATTGGTTGCTTTTTACCGACCTCCTCCTTCAAAGAGGAATAAATTATCTACGCCCCTCTTCTTTAAAGAGTTTTCGACGTTTCTGGAGTCTCCCATTATTTCATCTGGCCATTTGATTATCACGGCAGACTTTAATTTTCACATGGATAATGGTCAGAGTGATCGTAATGCTTCTGCATTCCCCGATCTACTGCACCCTTTTGGCCTCCAGTATCATATTGCAGAGTCTACCCATATACGTGGCCACATTCTCGATCTGCTCATTACTAAATCTACTAACCTTATGGTTAATCAGACATCAATGCGTTGGAGATGCCTTAAGGATTAACATTGATCATTTCAAAGAATCAATAGCCTCTTTATCTTTGGTTACTAATCCTATGTCTGAACCAGCTCTTCAGTCGTGATCTTTTGGACTTACATGCTCGTCAGCGTGGGCGTTATATTACCCTTATTCCTTGCGCTCGCTGGTTTACTGATTCTCTGAGAGAAGCTAAACTTGTGAGGCGCCGTCTGGAACGTAAATGGCACCTCACTGCCTTAGACGTTGATCGTCAGTTATATCGCGATCACTGTGCTGCATATCATCGTCTCCTAACTAAAGCTAAAACTTCCTCATCACAATAGCAAGATGAAAACCCATGATCAGAAAGCTCTGTTTGAGGAAATCGACAAGCTGGTTAATGGTAAGAGGCCTCAGATACTTCCCAAAAACATCGAAAAAATGATCTTCATTTGCGAACTATTTCAAGACCAAAGTTCATAACCTCAGGAACTAGATTGCCCTGGACGATTGACTGAGTTTACTCTGTTAAACTCTGATGAAATTCGTTCTATCATTGTTAACTCTCGTACTACATCCTGCACCCTCGATCCTATACCAACTACCTTACTTAAAGAATGAATGCATTGATGTTCTGCTCCCAACCATCTTGGAGATCATCAACTGTTCATTAGCGTCTGGTCATATTTCCTGATGCTTTTAAGTTTGCCCTGGTTACAGCAATCATCAAGAAGCCTATTCTTGACCCGAATGTCCTTGGCAACTAAAAGGGTCTGTATATAATCTTCCATTTGTATCCAAGGTTCTTGAACGGTTCCCTCAACTTCTGTCCCATCTTCACTTGAATGACTTATATCGCTACCCTGCACTACAATCAGCCTATCGCCACTATGACAGCACTGAAACGGTTCTACTCCGGGTACACAACGATCTCCTTAGAGCTGTCGAAGATGATAATGAGGCATTGCTGATACTTCTCGATTTTTCTTCAGCTTTCGATCCCACTGATCACTGTCTACTTCTTCGAAGTCTGGAGAAGCGGTTTGGTTTTTCTGGAACTATGATCTTGTGGTTTAAATCGTACCTTCACAACCGCGCCCAGCGTATCAGCATCGGTGGCAAGCTATCACCAGACTGTGGTGTACCTCAGGGCTCGGTCCGTTTTCCAATTCTTTTCTGTCTGTACGTCGCAGGACTTGAGGACATTTTCTCGTCTCATAGCATTTTTACATTATTATCGAAAAGAAACAGCATGACGCGGGAACCGTTGATCTTGAGCCCTGTTTAAAGGACTTTAAGTCATGATGCGTTAGCAACGAGTTCGCCTTGAACGATGGAAAGACTCAAATTCTGCACATTCACATGACGTTTTCTCGATCTATTTCTTGAAAACCTGAGATTGTCATCGGAGATTTATCTGTTAAGCCTAAATGTGAGGCCCGTAACCTGGGAGTGGTGTTTGACTCTTGTCTTTCCTTCAAGAAGCACATTAAAACACTTGCAAAGCTTCTTTTAGGGCACAAAGTAACATAAGAAAAAGATAAGGAACTATCTGGATGAATCTCAAGCTGAAAAACTAGTTCACGCTTTTGTTACCACACGATTAGATAAGTGTATTACGTAACGGCTTGCTTTATGGTCTACCTGAAATTAGAAGTTCTGGGTAATTCTGCCATTCCATGATAAGGGCAGACTCCCGATTCTCATTTCATAGTTTTTTTCATAAGTGCCGGGCCACCCAGTCCTACCAGCAAAATAACGCATCGATTGAAGGTTTTAGCTTTCCAAACTTGCCCAGATTGTGTCAGTAGGTCCTGGAATTCGTCCACAAAAAGTCCAGAGAGACAACTTCACTCGTGAACCGCCATGTTTACAACAGAACATTTTAGGCGTCGTAGGTGAAACCATCTCTCGCCTCTGTCTGAGACAAGACCTGACACGCACGGTTCTTACGTTACGTTTATGACTATAAAATCAACTGAAATGTCAATTGTTTAAAAATAAAAAATAAAACCAGCATGTTAGTTTTTTTGGTAGGCTAGGTATCGAAGAGCCAGAACATTTGCGCATGCGCTGACGGAATGTTTGAACAAGAGAGAAAAACGCAGGACCTCCAGACACCGGCGCTGGAGCGTCGTACCAAACGAGTCATCCCGGGATTTCGGCCCGTGCGATCGCTTTTGGAGGCAGTTGGCCCTTCGCTGCTTTCTGCTACCGACCTTGCCTCCCGGTACGGCATTGAGGGAGAGATATGTCGGCCCCTAAACCATATATGACAAATCCCACGCCTACTCACAGCTCCAAACCGCCCTTGTCAATTTAATGTAAGAATTCGATGGCTTACATATTCAAGAGAAAAGTCATTTTATCTGCCATATGGTAAGCACTGCAATCGCAGATTACAAAATGTGTGCACGCGCCCTCCGAAAGGTAACATACATAACATCATTTCATCTCGAATTTCAGAATAAGTGCAAGAGATAATATCTTCGAGACATTTACAGGTACATAAATCCGTCGTGGGTTCGAATCCCATCTGGGGCTCGGATTTTTTCCGAGTCTCCAGTGGGTTCTATCAACATCTCATTTCTCAAGTGTATATATCATTCTCACATTTGCTCACTTTGATTTGATTCGATCTGAAATTAAAACCATACAAGTTACGATTAAATTAAAGAAAAGATCACGCAAAATAAAAGAACAGTACTATAAATGAAGAAGAAAAATAAGCCGATCACTAAATTAGCGAACAGACCACGCTGTCGGTAGATCACCTCGTCGTTCGAAATGAAAACGAGTTTAAGCGTACTAAATTAAAATCTTTGATAACATAACAGCGAGAAAAATGCACTTATACGTCGCGAGAGGATTCCAAAGTTATCCTGAATAGCCCAAATGCATCTATCAACGTTAAGCCAGAGCCAACTTTTCAGAAAAACTTTTGGTCAAAATCCCCACCGTGGGGCCCCAAAATTTGGTCAAATCAGATCAAGTATCCCCACCGTGGGCGGGGAAGTAATATCCCTGGCTACAGGCGCTCGTGATCCTTAAGAGAGGCATTCTCCTCGTCAATGGATAGAAAATATTTAATAGAATTCCAACGATTGATTCTCTGACGAAAAGCGAGTCGATATTATCAACAATCCCCAGAAAGTGAGGTGTTCCATCAATTTATATTGAAAATGAGTAGTGAGACGTAGTGTTTTTGTATAAATATTAAAACAATTGCTTACCTCTATTAAAAAAGCCTTCTTTCAGGGCTTTAGCCGCACTACTTCAATTCCAAGATGGTCGGCGCACAGACGAGCACATAGGACGATCTGACTTGGTCCCATTCCTTCACGCAAAAAAGCAAAAAAAATCAAACGTCCCACCCTAGGACCCAGATTCTTAGTCAAATTCCCGACGGTGGGGAGGACAATAGAGGTCAACTGCCCCACATTTGCCCGGGGTCCCCCCCCCCCCCCCCTTCCTTGGGGCCCGACATTGATAGATGCATAATATTGCACTAAATTTCTGCCAACGTAAAACTACGTGTCAAAGCGAGTATGACACTGTAAGCTGAATAATACGAGTCACAAGGCCTATCGGTAACTGTAACTAATCAATGAATCATTCTTATCATTTCCTTTGTGGGTGAATCCCGAATTTAGAATTTCTCGCCACGCAACTAAATGTCACTATATAAACACTCTCCGCCCCGATGAGGGCGCAGTCCACATCTCAGTCTAAGCTTAGGTCTCATCTTCATATCCTCTTGCTGGATAGATTACTACAATCTTAGTTGGGCGTCTCGTACTCTCCACAGCAGGTGTTTACTTTCACACTACGGACTCTTCCGTCATGCTCAAGGAACACATTAACCACTTGACCCACATTCCATTTTCCACGAACTGCACCGGGAGTTTGAACCATTACAAAGTCATCAACTCGCACGTTTCGGGTCTCTGTATTCCATTTCTTTCGAGGAATAAGTGACGGAAACGCATCTCTTGTCCACCGATTCCAAAATGAATCTACAATCTTTTGGACAAATTCTACTTGACTTGACGATCGTCCAAGCAACATGTCGTTTGGGAATAAGTATGACCCATCGGGGGGCCAATGGGGTGCTGATTGACAAGGTTAGCGATCTCTAGCAAACAAGTGTGTAGCTCAAACAGTGTCAAAACATGTTCACCAACTGCCTTCACGCTTAAGAGCAATCCTGCAGCTCTTGACAAACGCTTCGGCACACCCGTTGTGGTGTGGAGCCGCCGGGGTAATAAACTGCCACTTCATCCTCTTTTCTGAAGAGAACTCGCGCAGCTTCTCAGTGTCCCAGCCTCTGATCATTTCGCACAGTTGACGTTCGGCTCCAACAAACTGGGACCCATTGTCACTAATCAGAAGGGCCGGTACCCCTCTCAAAGCGCAGAATCGTCGCAACACTTGAATTAATTCCATTGTCAAGCAATCAACGGGCAGCTCTAAGTGAACTGCACGGGTATTCAAACACGTGAGTAGAACGCCATAGTGTTTGGCTGTCTTGTTGAGGCCAATCTTGACTTGAATTGGGCCAAAGCAGTAACAGGAGGTATAATGGAAGGGCGAGGTGAAAGGCGCTAGACGACATGGTGGTAGGTTGGCCATGTCTTGAGATTCAGTCTTTGCACTCACCTCTCGACAAAAGACGCATGTGAACTTGACCGACTTGGCAATATCCAGTACTTTGTTCTGGTCTTTGCCATTGTGGTTGTCATTACAGTATGACCATTTTGCTGAGTGTGGCGTAGGATAAGACGCGAAACCCAATGCTCTTTCGGAAGTAGACAAGAATGTTTGGTTTCGTAGGCAACGAGAGCTTTGTCAACACGGCCTCCAACTCTGATGATACCGTCTGCATCTCCGTACGGACTGAACTTCTTAAAATCTCACTTGCTGATTCGACTGTTCAGGCCCTTCTGGCATTCTTGTATCCAATGTTTTTCGACTTCTTGTAATTCTTGAGGTAAGAGGACATCCTCTTTAATATCTGAATCTCTTTCTTCTGAATTCATGGTTTTGTTTTTTCTGAGGTTCCACACAAATCGCAACACATACGCAGTTACTCTGAGCAGCTTTTTCCGGCTTGAGAATCTTGTGCAATCGATGAGTTGCTGTAATTTCCTTTGCTCTTAAACGGCTTGAACCTTCACGCTATCTCTTTCTACTTCAGTCTTTTTTAAACATGATGGATCTTTCGGCCACTCTTGCTCAGGGAGACATAGGAACTCAGGTCCACGCTGCCAACTGTCAGCCAAGCACACAACATAAATACCACGGGAAATTTCGTCCGCCGCGTTAAGCTCTCCAGGAACATGTCTCCACTAGGCGAGGTCCGAGCTGTTTTGAATTTTTCCAAATCTAATTGAGACGAATGGCCTGAAGCGTCGTGCTTCACTACATATCCATTCCAATACAATCTTGCTGCCTAGGAAGAAGACTTTTTGCTCAAAGTTCAGGCGGGTTTCTTCCTTTATGGCCTTAAGCAGCCGAGAGGCTAACACTGCGCCTTGGAGTTCAAGACGAGGAATAGTCAAGCTCTTTATGGGTGCAGCTCTTGACTTTGCTGCAACCAGACGCACGTCAAATTCTCCGCTTCTCAGCTGCCATCTTGCGTACGCACAGGTACCAAATGCATCTCCCGAGGCATCGGCAAAGATACAGAGTGTAGGTGCTCCAGTGGCGTCAGCAGGTGTAAGGCATCGGTCAAAGTTGATTCCGTTTAGTCTCTCCATTTCTCTGAACAGGGTACTCCACTTCTCCAAACCGTCGGGAGGTAGCTCCTCGTCTCAGGTAACGCCCTTTTTCCACATTTCCTGGAGTCCAATTTTGGCTCGGATAAGGAATGGTGCCACTAAGCCTATCGGATCGTAGATGCCAGCTACTAAGCGAAGGATCTTTGGTTTTGAAAGTTGTCTTAACTCTTAATCATTGAGGAACTTGGCTTCTACTTTGAATGTGAGTGTATCGCTCCTGCAATTCCATACAACGCCCAATACTTTTTCTTCATTCGTATACCGGCCTGAAGTAGCGTTACTTCGCTCAGCTCTTCTTCTGAAATTGTGTTGGGTGTGAGAGGCTTGTGTTGGGTGCGTCAGCCATCGCTGTACTTTGAATCCTCCTTTTTGGAAGACGTGATCGATATTTTGAGTAAGCTTTCGTGCTTCTTTCTGAGTGTGTACAGAATCACAAATGCCATCCATGTAGCTGCTTTCTTTGATGACTCGGGCTGCTGTTGGGAAGGTTTCCTTCGTTTCGTTTGCGGTTTTTCGAAGAGAAATCTACTTTTGCGCCATCGCAGGACCAAGGTTTGTCCCTAAAGGTTCAGACGGTTTTCGCATAACAATCGTTCCTCCAGAGGAATCGATATACATGTTGGTCGGCCTCTGGAGTACGGATCTGACGATACATTTTGGAGATATCCCCAACGAGAGCAACTTGGTTTTCTCGGAACCTGAGAATTACTCCGAACAAATCGTTTAAAAGGTCGGGACATTTCATCCAATAATCATTTATGCTATGACCATGGAATGTGGCAGACGCCCAGGAAAGATGGCGGCTACGGACAAGTTCCTCCTTCCAATCTGTTTTGAGGTTTTTACATTGTACCAATATTTTTTTAACAGAAAAATAAATGACAGCAAAGAGATATAACGTTCATTTTTTCATCGTATTTGCGGTGACTACGTCATATTACTAGTCACTTCCTTCATTGCAAATCAAATCGTTCCGCAAATATTAGTCCAACAAAAATTCTGATTGCCGCGGGCAAGCGTTAGTGTCGAGCACAGTCAAATGGTTTTTTTCTTCTTTTGTACCCATTAGAATCGTTTCAAATTCGCAACAATCTGTGTCGTTTCTCTCATGTCTGCTCAGGGAATGGGTTTTACTTGTCAAGCGGTTTTCCCTGCCTTTTTTTCCTTATTTGGGGTCCGTGATGTCATTCCCAAAACTCCATATCTTGTTCGTACCATGACCATTTCTCTTCATTTTTATTAAGGTCGCTTGGTAGACGGATCTTCGTCGCTTCCCTTCCTATTTTGCGCGCCAAAAACACATGCACGTCATGACTCGGTCCCAATATCCACTCATTCATCAAAACCGGTTGCTATGGTGATATCTCTTTGTCGGTACTTTGACAGAAAAGGGCCCCGAAAGCCTGTAAAGAACTACTACGTTCCACGTATGCCGGATTGTTTCCCGCAAAATTTCCATTTCTGTCAGTTTTTCCGAAAGTTTTGGTTGAACGGATCTTGCCAATCTCGTTCACTGAGGTTCCCGGTACCTGACCGCTGATCAAGGGAACACGGGTCTCTGATATAGGATTCTTGCACGATCAAAACACCAAAAGCAGGTGCACAGAAACACCAGTAGTGAAAGTGAAACACTACAATGCTTCAGTTAAATTTTTAATTAGACTTGGAAACAAACTTCTTGTACAAAACACGTCTGACATTTTGGTGCTAACAAAACACAATATATTAATAGTAAATTAAATTGACCTCTGTAAATATATATTAAGAATTACTGTCCCTGAATGTTAACACAAAATTATGTATAGTGTGAAAGTAAAAGTATCCATCTGCTGTACAAAAACACTTATCTTTTCCCTAAAATACTTCAGACTAATCTCTCTAAAAAGTGCTCATCACCTTGAATAGTTTTCATTGCTAGAATAATTTTCTCCCGTCTACCTCTAACAAATACATTTCTTTGTTTTGTTTTGATTTGTTTCCGAAATTTTTCTTTAAGGTTGCAAATGTTACATAAATCAGTAAAATTACCAATTAGACTTACAACGGGTGATGAGAGGCACAGGTAAACTGTAGTCCTTTTAATTTCGAAACCAACAGACCATTAAATCTTACAGTTCTGTGCTCAGTTGCCTGGCCTTTGAATAAAAGCATGGCTGGAGTTGACCTTGCTTTGATACAAGTTACCTCTTCTTTTCTTATGTAAATCATGTCCTTGTAATACTTACGAGCTTCTCTTTACATAAGAAAAGCTGTGAGGTCTGTATCAAAGCAAGGTCCACTTTAGCCTCGATTTTATTCAAAGGCCTAGTAACTGCGCACAGAACGGTAAAATGGTCTATAGCTATACCAATTGGATAAATTAGTGCAAGAGAAACGTTAATGTTTTCCCTTGCTAAGCAAGATTTTTTCTTGCTTGCTAAGTGATGGCCTGCCTATTAGTGATAAATATATTACATGGGCGGCAGATATACCAATTTTATCTTGGAGTGCTGATAGATACTATCAACACAACGCAGAGTGCAGATTAGGGTAAAATGCAGACTAAGGTTATAATAATATAACTGTTGAAAAACCAAATCCTTTAGAAGTGCCAACCTTAGGCCTAATAAGGCATAAAACAATATTAATTTTAGGCTTAACTGTTATCACGTCTAAAGGGTTTGGCCTTTTTCAATAGTTACATTAGAACCTTAGTCTGCATTTTATCCCTGGTCTGCAGTCTGCATTTTACACTGACCGGTTTATTATTTACAGATACTGATGAGAAGTTGATGTTCAGATTAAAGCAAAAGTTTTGTTTTTTTCCCCCCAAAACAGCGAAATCCTAGAAAATTATGAGCATTTACATAATAACAAATGTTTACTTGCTGTACAGAGCATGGCACAAACCAGATTTTGAGCAACAGGGGCCAGTGTTGTCAACATTTCTTTCATAGCAAATCTGAGTCTTTGAAATGTAGGAATGACCTATGTCTCTTATTAGCTAAGTCACATGCAAAATGACTGCAAGTTTTATTGGTACATGTATGTATATAAATATGATTGTTGTTTCTTCATTCAACACTGTGTCTGAGTTTAATATAGGTAGAGATATTTGTTTTGAAAACTTTTACCTAGGTGGACTTTGTGTAAACAACTGCAAACTACTGACAATACTCACTTTTTCCTCTCCAAGAAAAAAAAAAGATTCTTTCAAAACTAAATCTCTTCACCTCATTGACCAGGCAGGTATGATAGGTGATATATATTAGAAAAGCACACTTTCGTCCTCTCAGTAGCGAAATAATTTAGAACTTAAGAACTAGTAGGCACGTAAAATCACTGCTTTATCATTGAAGGGTACATGTACAATGACATTTCATTTTTTAGTATAATTTTCAGTGGTGAATATAAGAATTTTGTGTCATATTCACCACGCTACCCGGTGAATATAACATTTTGGAGGCGCAGCTGCTAAGGTAATCAAGCACTTTTCATGCCTTTTTATGGTGTTTTAGCACATTGTTTTGCACTTTCTTGATAATCACCGCCAAAAATTACACTAAAACAATTATTCGCCTCAGGTTCAGCGAATATTGGGCAATATTTACGTTGACTACATGTACCTCTCGGTAAATATTCACCAATATTCACTTCGCCTTTGCCGAATAATTATTGTTAAATATAGCTCATTTGCTACTCATGGAATATTTGAAAATGGTTTGTATAATTAAGTGAAGTATCACTGTCGGGGTGAGTGTGGTCCTGAGAAGGACTGTTTAAGACGACATTGACTGACGTTTCGACAACCTGAGCTCGCAGACGTCTTCTTCAGATTCAGAGTCACTTGACTCTGAAGATGATTTCCACTCAAGTTGCCAAAACAGCAGTCACTTTCATCTTAAACAGTCCTTTCCAGGACTACAGTGTTTACTCACCTGGATGATAGTACTTCACTTAATTGCGGCCATTTTCTATTGTAAGTATTTAACCTATTGACCCCAGGTATCTAGCGGCACCAGATTTTATTCTTCAACTAGGGGCATCCTAAGGTGCCTGAGGGGTCAATAGGTTAATCAGTCAAATGACCCCTCCATTAAGGATTGGAAATTCAAGTTTTGCAAAAATACTTGTTATGCCTGTGAAATGCACTGTCACAAAAGCTCTATAACCAGAGTTATACACTGTAGTAGCAGCCACTGAAATGGTTTCAAACCCGTTATTTCTTTCATACAAACAATAAATTATTCCGAACTATTTACAGGGTAATGTATCTTGGTAGTTTCTTGTATTGGCTGCAGTTCTTGAAGGATTCCGAATACTTGCAGTTTTAATGTTTGACTGTAGATCAACAAGCTGTCCAGCTGTCACTATCATGGTCTGCTTCTGGAGCAGAAGGTCATCTCTTTCTTGCAGATGAGTTATGAGATCTGAAGACACCTCTAAAATGACAACATCAATCAAATATTTGAGGCTCAAGAGAATAATGGAAGCAGCTGCGATTGCAGAGTGGCGAGAGCACTCGCCCCCCAACAATGTGGCCCACGTTCAATTCCAAGACTTGGGGTTACATGTGACTTGACTTCGTTGGTTCTCTACTCTGCTCTGAGAGGTTTTTCTCTGGGTACTTCAATTTTCCCCTATCACCAAAAAAACCAACCTACTGTACCATCATATTATTTGGATATGAGTTGATTCTATTCCTGTACACTGTCCGCAATTAGTGCTCCAGGGCTAAATACACTTGCTTAACCCTTTCACTCCCAATAGTGCCACTTACAGATTTTACTGTCTCACGTACACCAGACGATTTTACTCGTCAATGGGGAACCCCACGGGGCTGAAAGGGTTAACAACAGCTAGATTCACTCAAAAATGTCCCCATTAACCCTTTCACTCCCAATAGTGCCACATAGATTTTACTCCGTCTAACGCCAGACAATTTTACTCATCAATGGGGAACCCCACGGGGCTGAAAGGATTAACACTAAAATAAAGTTCATCATCCTCATCATCATCATCATCATCATTAGTAGTAGTAGTACTATTATTATTATATATTAACAATAATTATTATTATATGGCTACCGCTTCTGGCTGATGTAGCGTGTGCTGTGATTGCCTAAGAGCAGCTGTGATTGCCTAAGAGCAGCTGAGGGCTTAGGCATTATTCTCCCAAAATGCCCATGGGCCGATTACGAATTATGCAAATTAGTTTTTTCTTCTTTAGAACCATCCTGTTAGCCATAAAATAAGCAACTTAATAACCTTGACAGTTCAGTCGTTGCAGCAAAATCTCCAACCTCAGCCTAGTTGTATTGACCTCAATGGCAAGGCCTCAGTTTGAGATTTTGCTGTAACGACCTCACTCTCAGTTATTAAGTACATGTGGTTAATACAGACAAAAGGGTTCCCATGTTAGAAGCTCTCAGAGCAAATAAACGATGGACGTGTACCCAGTGTACTCAATTGTCACTTTCATTAACATATGGGTTCAATATACATTAACCCTTCTCTCCTAAGACTGACACCATATCAACTTGATTAAACGTCACCCTCGAATAAACACGGCCCTCGTTTAAATGCCACAGATGGAAGGAAAAGTACCACCAAATGCCGCCCTTGAATAAACACTGCATCAGCTCAAACTTTAATAAACGCCATGCCGTTTAATTGAGTAAATACGGTATAGATTTTATTATCAAAGGACAGACAATTTTATTTGACATTGGGGCCTCTTCAGGGGCTAAAGGGTTAAAACAGCACTCAAAGGTGATAAGATTGTTACTTAGCAATGAGCAAAACAGCAACTGAACAAACAAAGATTTCAGCACAATTATTCATGCATTCATCACAATTAAAGAATGGGTAAAGCAACACTTACCATTAATGTGCAGCTTAAGATCTTCAGCAAATTGCATAAGTTGGATTAAATCACATCCTTGCACTATAAAGCGAGAAGTTGTTTGTTAATATTGGAATATTGGAAGGCGTTTTATGGCACACACAGTCCGAGCACTTTGAAAAAAAGCAGAAACACCCCCCCCCCCCCCCCTCTCCCCCCCTACTTTCAAATGATGTTGACAATAATAACTATTGTTATTGTAACCTCTACAAAATCACTGCCCTACTGAGAGGAACATCCACTGTCCCCATTGAAAAGTTTTCCCTTGGTCAATCATCAATATATTGAGTCAAATATACAGAGTAGTTTATACATGGCACTCTCTATTTTAACATGATGCAGCCATGACTTCAAAACAAAAACAGGAATTGTTACATGAAAACACTTACGGGCCTTAGTATACTGGTCATAAAACTACATATACAGTTATACATAAATGAAAGATTAAGGGTATCTTTAGGGGAATTTTTAGGAATAAATTATAACAGGATTAATGGTTTATTTTAATATTGCGAGACGCTTGAGCGCACAGAAGGCACCGAATTAACAATAATTTTCATAACAAAATACGCTTCTTATAAATCAATTCTATTTATAGAACGAGTGGTTTCGCTTTGTAAAAGTTTACTTATTTAGTTACATGCCTGGAGTTATTGCCGATTATACTGTAGGGAATCATTCAGAAATAAGTTAATTATGTTCATTTCATAATTTAGTACCTACGTTTTGCTCGCGTGTGCCGGGAAACAGTTTCTATGCTCGGGAATGGATGAGGTTTATCTTCTGTGTCTTCTGAATCAACTGAACAAATACGAACTTTACTTCTTCGCCACTCGCCATGTTCCGAATATCTTTTTCCCACATTTTCCACTCGATAAGCTTGTCGACTCTCGCTAAAAACAGAATGCTCTGAAGTCCATGGTGATCTTACACTCTCTCGCTTTGTAGGTTTCGATATTGACCGATCGCCATCGACCTGCAAAGCCGAGTCAATTGGAGTCCATGTTTCTGTTTCGTTGTTATTTGACGATCTTGTGCTAATCAACCCTTTAACTCGATCTTTCCATGTTTTCTTCGTCTCGGGAAAGAAAGTTCTTTTCATAATCGCATCCCATCTTTCCAAACAGACACGATGTACGAAAGATGTCTCTGGGAGACGCGGACTCGTTGGAGAATCATTTACTCCCGATGAAAAGTTCTCGCGTAAAATGCAAGGAATCAATTCCTCTCCAGTTTCTTGATTGCAAATCTTGCACTGTTTATTATCGAGATTTATGGTTTCAAAGTCGTCCATGATCGCTCAGGAAACAAAATCAGAAGTAAAAGCTTAAACTCACAACCATGCAAAGTGCTGCGTTCCAAACTGGAATGTTAACATAAACAAAAGCGTGATCCTAAAATGTGGCCTCCAAGGGATTAAACGAATTTTTTTAACTTGAAAGCATCCAAACGACCTTTCAGTATCTTGCTAGGTGTTGCTTGATAGATTGAAAACAAACTTTTCCTCCAGATCGCAATATTCGTAGAGAAACGTGTTGTGTTGAAGGTTCTCCCAAAACCCTTTGCATGCTTATTACGGGTGCGTCACTCACTTACGTCACGACAGCTTCCGGTTGTGCCGTCACGAAGTATTTTGGGCCAATGGTATGAATATGCAGACCACATCAATCCGTTTTCAAGATGTTTTCAGTTTTTATGGGGAATTTCAAAATCGGAAAACTTTGCGAAGAAAGAAAAGATGGCTTTTACTTAACTCAATTAATGAGAACTCGAACTATCGAAACAAGATTTGCAGCTAGCACATGACAGCTGGCTATGCTATGATGATGAGGCCTACAATAGCTATGCGTCCTTAGCTGCCAATTGGTGGTGTGCATGCGTGACGTGTGGCCACACCGGGTTGTAAATCGGGTTGGTGTTATGGTGTGTAATCCTCATGATGCAGAGGAACTGGCTGACGCTCGAGTCCAGATTTCGCGTGGCTGCTTTTTCGTCCACAACTAAGTAGCGACTGTCTCCCTGCCATTCGATGGAAAGGCGAAACTTATTTCCTCCTCAGTGTATACACTCTTTTACCAGCGTAAGAATGTCTAATTTTGGGGCTGAGGCTAAATGTTCTTTTTTTAAGTAAGCAACCGTGTACATTGATGCAGGTCTTGCTAAACAATGTAAAGTTTTGGCAAAAGTTCCCGATAACCCTGCCCGTGTACGTTGGATCGATTTGCTCGATCTGATCTGCGCAATAGGCCTTTTTCGACATATTAAAATTCAGCTTGAAAGAGAGGCTTAGAGGAAAAAGACAAAGGAAAGTGGATAAGATGCAAATATCTTTCACATTCATCCCAACGTGTTTCTATTGTTTTGTCTTCACTGCCTCACTATCAAGCTGAATATTTGATATTTCGAAAATGGCCTATTACAAGTTCAAAAGGTAAGGTCACTACATTTCGGCTGCCAAACCAGCCTTCTTCAGGTACAATGAAAAAGCAAAAGCTCTCATTGAATCTGCGGCTCAAACGAAACTAAGGTGCATGGTCCCAGAGGCTCTTCTCGACCCACGAGAGAGCCACGAAGCCGCTTCGTGACTCATCTTCAGCCTGTTTCGCGGCTCTCTCGCAGCTCAAGAAAAACTTCTGGGACCAGGGTAAAAAGAAGCTCCTCCCAAGGAAATTTGTTTTGATCTTCGTTCCTCTTGACCAGCGGTCGGCATGCCCAGTAAGAAAGGAAGATTCGAGGGACGAGAAGCGGGACGAGACTGCGGGAGGTGTTTACATGAGAAAACTTGCACCCGCGCGAGTTTCACACCTCCGTATCACGTTTACATGACGACTAGGTGAATTCGGTAAATATTTTGTATTAACCGTCACTTCTGAAGATGTATGAAAAAGCGTACGAAACGTCAAGTGAACGATAATTTGGAATGATGCGTTTTTGATGTTTGTCACGGCTGTTTGTGTATTATTTCTGATTGTTTTTCACGAAAACCAATGAGAAGACAGTTTGTTTCAGGGTTCCCCAGGGCTCTTCCCTCCCTCAGTCAAGAGAAGAGCTCTGGGATGGAGATTCTAGACACCACATGTTTACTGAGAAGAAATACGTAAGCACAATCCGTTCCAGTCCACCGTGAGGCCGATTTCACCCCGGAACGAGTGGTTGTTCCTCGTTTTCAAGATACCGTTGCAAGGTTTCGCCCCAGAACGAAATTTTCACTCCCGATGCAGCAATCGGGGTGAGCTCGCGCCGGTGTGAGTCGCCGCATGCATGACATTTTTTGGCGGTATCATGTAAACAAACACAGAGCTAACACGGGAACTAGGCTCTTATAGATTGCGCCAGGAAAAGTAACATATTACGCTTAAAAGTAAAAGTATTCCTTTTGCAAAATAAGCGGAATAAGTCTTTATTAATGTAGAAACACTTCATGTTAGCAATCATATATATCTTTTTGTCTGGTGTCACGAGCTCCTCTTCTGATCTATTGTATTTTTCTCTCGTTCTCTTTCGGCTATGTTTACTGGTTCTGGTCTCTTGTTTCCCCGCACAGAGCTGCACGTTATCGGGCGGCGTGGCTGACGCCATTTTGCGAACTTGCGAATGTGAGAGACCAACACATTCTAAGGCCCGATTTACACGGTAGGACTTTGTCGCATGCGACAACGGCTTACGACAACCCTACGACATGATTTACGATTGTTGTGTACGTCAGAAAAAATGTCGTAGCATTTTAAAACATGTATTAAAACGCTGCGACAATCGTAAGTCATGTCGTAGGCCTGTCGTGAGCTTGTCCCATGCGACAAAATCGTATCGTGTAAATCGGCCCTAAAGCAACTTTCGGCTCCCGTCATCTCGTGCCAGACTGCCAGCCTCCTAAAGAGGCCAAACCGCGGATGCGGCTAAAACGTTGACCAAAAATGGCTTCGGGATTGTCAATAGGAACCTTTAGATTGGAGGACCAGGACCACTACGAGTACGTGTTTTCCTCACTGAGCATGCGCAAAAAGTTTTTCGAAGTGCGCGTGCTCAGAACAGAAAACTCGTAGTCGTCCTCGCCTTCAGGCCCCAGTTGTTCGAAGGGTGAACAGTGCTATCCACTGGATAACTCAATGGGTTTCCGCTGGATAGCGATCTACCCGGTGGAAAGCGTTATCCACCTTTTGAACAATCGAGGCCTGATCTAAAGGTCCCTAAAGTATACCAATTATGCTAACAGAGCTACTTTTTAAAAATAAGCAAAAATTACGCTACCACAATCTATAAAAGTCTACAGAGAACCGGCGTGAAGTCGCGCCGCGGTGCGAAAGTCCCGGTACCATGTTAACACCCCCTGAGACACCGATGCATAATTTGGAGCACAGTACATTGTAAAGAAACTGCAACTGTCGCGCGCGCGCGTGCCGTTTTAATTGTCACGTTAACTATGACATCATACTTTCCGTTATTTCTTGCGACGGTTTTTTTCTCGCAAGCCAATACTTCGCAGCAAAAGAAACGAAACAAACAAAAAAAAAACCGCAATCAACTCGCAAAGAAACTCGCTGTTATTTGTTGTTTTAGTGAATTATTCCACAACATCGTCCGATAGATATTTATTTATATATTTATTCATTTACGAAGTGCTGCTGCAATGGCAGGAAGAAATAGAAAGAAGAAGCAAGGATGTGTTGAAGGTAAGACATTATTAGCATTTTTAGCCGGTTAGGGAATGCAGTATACATGGCGCTTTCACGGAGAGGCAAATCTACCCCACACATTCCTTCACTTACCAAACGAAATAAGAATTTAACTAAAATGAAAAATAGCGAAGGGAGATCTACAGTTGATTAGCTGACACAGTTTTTATTCAAAAGAGTTTCACTTGTGAAATATCAACATCGTAAAAGTTGTGCAAAACTGAATATCGATTCCCACCTCTCCCGGAAAAATCTATTTTTTTTGGGTTCACAACACTTCGTTTACCCTTTGGACAAACGAAATTTTTCCCAGTTCTGCATGCAGTTCAATACAATGTTTCAAGCGTTCTTAGGCCCGGTTCAAACGTCGCACTTCTGCCGTGTAGAACTCAACTGAATTGAATTTGACTTAAGTTCGACAAAAACTCGACGGCTAATTTAGACAGTCGTATTTAATTGTGCAGCATCAGTTTATTTCGTAAAACGTCATGTTATACAATGCTGCTTAAGAAATGTGCGGTCGATAAAAAAGAAAAAAATGGTCATACATTATAATAATATATGCATTTGATTCGACACGGCAGAAATTCGAAATTTGAATTGGTGCCGCATTTCCGCCGCAAGTTCGGCACAGCCTGTCGAACTTGTGGTAGAAATTCGCCAAGTGATTCAAATGTAGGACTTCCACCGTGTGGAATTCGATTGAGTTCGACACTGCGCAAGAAGTGCGGCGTTTGAATCGGGCCTTAATCATTGGACTATTAGCCTGCTGATATCCTTAGACTCGCTTTGGGATGCACTTTGCCACGCTAAAAGCCTTTAAGTCGAGAATTTAGAGTGGGGAGTAGGGGTGCGGAAAATTAATTCAGTATTTAAAGGAACGAGGCATGATACAATGTGCTCTTTTTTTGATTATAAATGACGGTGCTCATGAGATGCCACGGTTTTCTGCAATCCCGCACCTAAGCAATCCCCGGACCTTAGGGAGTTTTCAGCGGAATAAGCTAGCTGAGGGATGCTACTCCAAGTGGGGCTCTGTCCCCTCTGTGGTCCCCCAGGGGACAAAGTTAGGGCCCTTGGTTGTTCCTTATTTTGATCAATGATCTAAGTCTTGATGGAAATTTCAACGCCCAACTCTGGAAGTATGTCGGTGACACAACAACGTCAGAAGTAGTTGCTAAAGGTGGTGCGAGCATGCACAACTGATATAGCAGACTGTGTAGCTCAGTGGTCCTTATTAGATAACAGGGTTCAACTGAACAGCGAAAGGTGTAAAGAACTAAGAATCTCTTTCGCTAAAAACGCAGTCTGAGTTCCATCCTATTTTCGTAAATGGTAACCAGCGCGCAGCTTGAAGTAGTTAGGAGCGCAAAACTGCTTGGTGTGATAATTACAAGCGATTTGTCATGGAATGAGCACGTTAGTGAAACTATAAAGAAGGCGTCTAAACCTTTGTATTTCCTGGTTCAGGTTAAACGAGCAAGGCTTCCATGTAGGGATTTAGCTCTCTTGTATGTCACATGTATTAGATCAATCCTAGTTTATGCAGTGCCTGTATTCTTCTATGCTTTGCCCAAGTATTTACGGTGGGACCTAGAGTGTGTCCAAAAAAGGGCATTGTCAATCATTTGCCCCATTCTGTCTTTCAACCATCATCTCATATAAGCGGGGAGGAAATAACGCCGCCCTTAGCAACAAGGATAATTAAATTAACAGATTTTTAACTGAAGTCAATAAGGCTCCATATTCACTAAGAAATCAGCGACAATTTACACTCCCAAAGTGGAACACGGACCGTTGTAGGAGCACTTTTGTATTATGATCGTGCCTAAAGTACAATTAACGATTCGGTTTGAATGGTTTTATATATTATATGCACGAATTCTAATATTGATATGTTGTAAATTATTCTATTTTCATTTCTAGCTTAGTTTTACTTGTAAATACGCAATTCAGGTCCTGGTTGCCCATATATTTATTTTAATAAACTATTTTAAAGGCATCTCCTTTTTGATCGCGAAGCGTGAAACTTCCTCTTATATCACGGTTTAGCTTGCCACTGTTATACATTCAACCCTGAGGAAAACTTGACTTAGCAGAGGTTTCGAGAAGGAATTCCTCTGTATGGATCTCCTCGATGTTCTGTCACGCATGCGCGTAAGATATAACTGTGTAAGCAAGGACCAGTGTGAAAAAGAGAATCACTGGATTCTGTTGAAAGATTTACTCATCAATATAGGTATTATCAATGACTAAAAAGAGCAAGGCTGATCGAAAGAGGAAGTTTTATATAATTTAAAGCTAATATTTCGAAAGGCAGGGTGTTACGAGCAATTAATACGGTATGACTCATTCTCAAAAGTAAGACAATTTCTTTAGATACTTAGAGCTAAACCGAGAAATTACAAGACCTAAATCCGCAAAGACTAGGGAATGAAGTTCCCGATTCGGGTGTATCATGGTCGGGGATACTAGGTACATCAAGCTACTCTAAAATCCGAGAGTAAATAAAGATATAACATGATCTGTAGGAGACATTTCCTAAAATCAGAAAGAGTTTCACGTTCAGTTCCTTAGGGGTAAGGGAGGGGCAAATACTCTCAGACACTCGAGCGCAGCTTGGATAATTTACGGAATTCACTATTGGAGGATAATGTGAAGTGCTAATTTTCTACTTGTGTAAACCATGTGAGCGTTAGCCCTACTAATGGAATTGGGTCCACACAAGGACAGAGAAAAAAAACGTTTGTAAAAACGTAACCCTTCCTTAGATAATTTACGTCATAATACAATACAATACTATGCAATACATACTTAATTGACCGCTCCCCATAGGGGCTTTTCAAGCCCAATGAAACATGGTCAACGAAACGACAGAACACAACAACGACTTAAAGAGATCTGGGTACTGTATTAATATGAAATACGATCTTAAAATAAGAAGAAAGCACTGACAAGTGTTGCTTGTTACTAATAAAGCAACAACTTCTCATTGCTGTATTCATGGAGGGCTTTATCTCCTGGATATGCAGTGCCTCTTTTTTTTTTTTTCACAATGATGATCTGTTTTTATTTAGCTAGGAGCTAAAGCCCTCCATTAATTCAAACGTTAGCACTGAGAAGTAGTTACTATATTAGTAACAATCAACACCTGTCAGTGCTTTCTTGTTATTTTAAGATCGTTTTTCATAACAACGACTGTTAAGAATCCCAAATGGTCGGAGGCAAACCAGTTGGCTATTTACAAGCGCAGAGGAGGAATTGAACCACGGACTACAAGGATCCGACGAGAGGTCAGAACGGGTCTTGCACTCGGGATATCCAGATTTCAAGGCAGTCTCTCTAACCACTTGGCTGCATTGTCTCCTTTGCCAAAACGGGACAGTTAAGAGATTCTCCCATGGCAACTCCGACTTGTCCACTTCTTTAAGAAATAACTGGACAGGGCTTTGGTGAATTACATTTTTTTTCCCTTTTTTGTTAGAGCCAAGATTCCTAAATCGAAGCAAAGAGGATCCGTGGGTTCTTGTTCGGAGACTAGAAGCCCGGCTCGCTCAAGAGAAATTCTATCACGAGAAAACGAAGACCGAGAGTCAATACGAAATAAAGGTAATGCCGATCTGATCAAAGCACTCTTGTTTAGCAAAGTTGCGTGTACCACCCAGCACTACAACTTTTAACATCGACAGAATCTTTGTTGTTTTA
This sequence comes from Montipora foliosa, assembly GCF_036669935.1. Classification (NCBI taxonomy): domain Eukaryota; kingdom Metazoa; phylum Cnidaria; class Anthozoa; order Scleractinia; family Acroporidae; genus Montipora; species Montipora foliosa. The sequence continues at coordinate 10,937,147 of NC_090881.1, forward strand.
AAACAAAAAGCAACTTATTTCTCGAACTTTTGAGCGATAGTTTGATTCACTCATCATAAGGCATATTTCAGATTTTTCTCAGCCCCTTTTCTCTCAGTTATATAGTGCGCTTTGGAAACTCCAAATCTCTTTCCTCTGGTATCATTAGCGTGCGCAAGCACGAGAACTATTGAGCCACAAACCGCAACCGGAAGTGATCTGTTTTCCCTTTTAACTCGTCTTGGCCTTTCCACGTTTATGCATCTATTAGAGACGATTAGTGTAAAGGCCTGGAAAAATGATAAAGCCTCGTTTACACAAGCAAGTTTTCCTTGACAAGTTTGCGTGACAATTATCATTGCTCGTGTAAAGGATCAACAAGTTTTCCTTGACAAGTTTTCCTTAAAAAGGAATAATTGCTAGAGTAGACGATGAACCACCCTGCGAACAGAGCCTCCTTTTGTCTTTTCCTTTACTGAGGAGGAGAAAAGGAGGCTCTGCCCGAATTGCGTCAACTCTTTGAAGCCGCCGCAGCCCAAACCTCTGGACTAGTCAATCTTGTTTTCTCTCGTCAAACCGGTTTTTCCAGTGCGAGCGTCCGTTTAGTGACAAAACCGATGGTTATAATTGAGCCCGCTGTACCATGAAAAACCAAGATGGCGGCGAGATCTTGCATATTAGGCTTGGGTTTCGAGACTGTATCATGGCAACATGCAGCGCATATTCAATAAAGATCTTACTCGATTCATGCAGAGCCTTTCTCGAGAACGCCAAAATCGAGCAAGTAAAAGAAAGGCGCTGCTAGCAGGGTGACGATGAACACGTTTTCTTGACACGTTTAGCGTGTGCCCGCAACACTACTTTTATTAATATTCCTTGCCGCATTTTCCTTGACGTCCGTTTACAATAACAAATTTCATCCTTGACAATTTTTCCTTGACAAGGAAAAGCGAGCATGCTAGCTTTTCGTTGTGAAGCGGGGAAAATTGTCAATTTTACTCTATTTACTCGAGCAGTTTTTCTTTGAAAAGGAAAACGTGTCAAGGAAAACTTTCGTGTAAACGGGGCTTAAATGTTGTACGATCCAACATGTTGATTGCATGTTGAAAATTACGTGGTGTCCAAACGATATCAAAAATACTCTCAACACGCTTGACCAAACATAAGACGCACACTGGGTTGTTGGTCACAGATGTCTATGGTAACGATTCAGTTTGAAGTCTCAATGGCGTTTGCGCACGCAACATGTTGGTTGAGAGTGGCCAAAGAAAAAAAAAATTACAAATCCAACACGGACACGAGAAATGTTGAAATGATGTTGAATCAAATTTGTTAATGCCTGAACGGACTGTTGCTTCAAACAGACACTGCAGGCTAAAGTAAAAAGTTTAGAGAGGCAGAAAAAGACTTACCTCGAGAAGCTGGAGCAGAATCCAATTGAACAGCAAGGAAAGCTTGAAAAAGAACTAAACGAAACCAGCAAACAGCTGAGGGAAACCACGCAAAAACTTGCGGTGAGTAATTAGAGACCTTAACACCTTAACATACACTTATACTGGTATACAGCAGGTACGTGTAGTGGGGGGGGGGGGGGGGGTAATGGAAGATTTTTATTGTTTGGGCCGCCCGAAAAATGGGTAGAGACGCTCGCCTTATTCTCTCGCGGCCAGAAAAATAAATTAATCGCTTCTCTCCCGTGGAAACGCTTGCTACGCAGGCTATGCCGACGACACATCTATTGTTTTCGTCTGCCAATATGGCAGTGACACGTGATGGCATGAAGTGAAAACGACCTGTAACATTTGAGCTGGTTCCTTTGGTCTGTAGTGAGAATAACGCTTTCATTGCATAAATCCTATTCGTCATCCTTGTTCCAATTAACTTTTTTTCTGCCGATAACCGATGCCGAGGTCTTTACACACCCGCCTGACATTTGGAAGGGAGAGAAATCTCTGGGATGATGAACTTTATTTATTTAAGTGTCAAGTGTATTTAGCACTTAAGCAATAATTGGGGACACTTTACAGAAATCAAATGAACCTGTCAACATATAGAGCGAGTTTCAATCGAGTGTCGTTAAACAAAAACCAAAGTAATTACTTTGGCCAATCAAAACGGAAGGAGACAATCCAGTGAACCAATCAAAACTCGAAGTAACTTCCCGTAACCGACACAAAGCTCGGGAAAATGTGCACGAGCAAGCCACGATTGGTTTTGGTTTCCCTTCTGATTGGTCGAAAAAATGGCGCGAGAACTTTGATCTAATCACTGAGCGAAGTAATGCAAAACCAAAGTAATTCGCTAATTACTTTCGACAATCAATTGAAAACGGCTCTATCAAATCATAGGTTGATTCTTAAGGAGAGGGGGAAACCGGAGAACACGGAGAAAAACCTCTCACATAAGAGTACAGAACCAAAAAATTCAACTGTGTCTCGAAATCAAACCCGGGCAACATTTGTAACGCAAGTGCTCTCACCACTACACCATCCCTGGTCCTCATAAAGAGCGAGTTAGTCTGCTTTTATAATAGGAATTTATTGGGTAGATAGGAGTAACTACCTCTTGAGAAACCGAGACATTCACAAACCTAATCAGATTTGATCCTTCCCACCTCTACCACTCAATTTTAATGTGTTATTCTCATTGTATCACATCATATTGTTGTCTGTGACGGAGTTTAAACTCTCGTCATCTTCATTAGCATCATCATCATCATAAGGAGTCCATGATTAGTAGGAGCTTGCCTTTCCCATACAAACCAGAGTTTTTCGGTTCTGCACGCACTGTTTAGAACGGCCAATCAGAATAACTGTCAAACGAAGACAAAAATAGAGCACAAATAATGTATACAAATTGCGCAAATTGATGTAAATTGATGTAAACGTGAGTCTCCTAATGAAGGGTTAATTCTAAAAATAGAAAGATACGCTCAAAGATTGACTCAAGGATACAGTGCATAGGGAGGCGCCTATCCATGAGCTCCTGTCATCATCATCATTACCACCAACACCACCATCATCATCGTCATCAGCATTAGGATGATATTGATGATGATGCTGATATTGATGATATTAATGATGAAGCTGATGACGATGATGATGGTGGTGGTGGTGGTGATGATGATGATGATGATGTTGATGATGATGATGCTGATATTGATGATGATGATGATGATGATGATGATGATAATCATCAATATCAGCATTATCATCATCGTCGTCGTCACCGCCACCACCTCCATCATCATCATTATCGTCATCACCATAATCATCATTGCCGCTATCAACTGAATTTATATGAAGGTATATTGTTAAAAGGTTTAAGGCGCTGACATATTGAGATTCAGTTCTTCGTCAGATGTTACCGTTCGAAGGATCATGGCAATTGGAACCCAAATTAATCGCCATCATCACGTCATCATTATCATCATCATCAACTGGGTTGATATACGGCCATATTGTGGACCTCCCTTGGTATAGTCCGGACCAAACGTTTTGAGATTCAGTTCTTCGCCAGCTGTTAAAGCACGCGTTCGAAAGCACTTGGAAGCTTAACTTGATCGGTATCATTCTCCCTTCAAACCAGTCTTCTCAGTAGAAATTCGCTCCCAGCCTTGGCTAATATTTTATTTTCTTAACGATTAACAGGGTTCCCAGCAAATAATTGATAGACTGACACGAACAAATAGAGGCCTTAAAAAAGCTAAGGAGAGAATAGAGGAATACTACACGAAAGAAATTGAAAAAAAGAACACGCTGATACAGAAACTTGAGGCAAGTGAGAGTCAACGGTAAAAAAAGGTCCCTAATTAACGATTCTAAACACTTTGGGCTTTCTGTGGTTCCACCATTACCCTGAACCTTCAAAAGGAAGACATTTGTGTTCATTAATTTTCTCATTGCAATTGTTTATAGCTTGTTTAAATTGAGATATCAGTATTTACAAGTTTTTTTTTTTTCAAATCGACTTTAAGTTAAATTAAAAGCAATCACCATCTATTTGCTTTCTTGCCATTAATCTCTGTAAGAAATGCTAATTGCTCTAGGAACAGATAGTTTAAGAACAAACTTCCTGAAGATTCTGACAGTCTGGCATGCATGGACAGCGGTCTATTCCTACGAGGATGCCCCATACACATGCGCGAGATCTTTGGTGGCTAATCGGCTAATCTCAACAGGAGCTAAAATATAATCTCGACAATGGTAAAGAGTGCATGAACGCTAAATGATCGCAGGTGGCTCTGATTCTGCAGTAAATAATTTTTTAAACTTTGCAGAAAATGTCATCTTGACCTTCTGATCACTTTTTAGCAATTAAAAGGGGGGAATGAGGGGAGGGGGGTACCGAGTTCGTTTTTGAGATATGGCGACAAAAGCCAAAATATAGGGTGTTTTAACTGGGCTTTCCCGTTGCCAAGGTCACTTATTATGTCAAAATAATAACCACACTTTGTTTGGAAATAATCGCTGTTTCATAGGGTGCCATAGCATTACTTGCTGGTACGTGATACAGTGTCGGAGCGTCATTCGTTCTAGAGGGAGTGTCTTCGAAGTGTTGAAATTGTTTTGGGCCACCTAAGTATGTTATGTAATGATTCTTATCCCCCATTCCAAATAGCCGAGTACTAGTAGCTGCCTAGCTCGAAATTTTCACGGAAAGAAGCGTCTGTGACTTGACGTTTCGAGGGTTAGATCTTCGTCAATAGACCTTTCCACGGTTTACGACGCCCTCTCTGCTGGGGGGCAAGCAAGGCAAAAGTTACAGTAAATGTATGAGATTTTGGCCGATTTGAAACGGCTGTTACGTCGCTATAAATAGGCGGATTTCCACAGTGAAAGCGTCTTTTGAATGACATTTATACTGAGATTATTTTCATGAAATATTAAGGGCAGATTCAGGCTACAACGACCATAAACAAATTTATAAGATTTCGTACAAAGCCTTCTAAAATCATTCTGCAAATTGCCGCGAAATTAGAAGCCATGCAAATGAGAAGATTTATAATTCGAATTTAAAGACGTCATACCTTCCTTAAGGCCTTATTTTTGGTTGAATGAATGACTATTTTGAATAAACTATTTAAAGTAGTGGCAAAAGTTGGAAATCTGTCTCTTTTTAGCGGCGCTCCAGCGGTTCAAAGTTGGCCAAAATCGCATTTTACCCGCGTTTGCCCCCCAGCCAAGATTGCGTCAAAACTTTAGGTCTATTCTATCCGCTCTTAGTTTACCCCTACTAACGCTTCTAGCTACTAACTTTCCACTGAATTCTTTGATGCTAAGGTTACAGTTTTTCTAATAGTTTTCTCTCGTGTTTATAATTAGGAACAGATCTTAGAAGCACGGAAGGAAAACAAGTCATTGGAGAGGCTAGTTGGGGAAATACTTGCACCCCCTACAGCAAAAATTGCCGATTCATTCGAAGACCGTGAATGTTGGGAAGTACGTACATTTTATTCCAAGTTCTGTTGTCTATTAGACTGCAAAACAGTCGTTTTCTTCCTTTTCCGGAAGGGGCGAAGCGCCGTAAGCGTGATCCTCTCGTGTGAAGCGCGCGAGCCTCACACACTCTACCTCTCCCCATTCTCCCTCGCCGTTTCTACACTCGCTCCAGACCTTTCCTTCGAGTATTTATCGCGTCACTTGCGTTCGAAAAAAATACGACTGTTTTGCAGTCAAGTCGTCTATCTAGGCAAATTAGAATAAGGCTCTTCCTTCATTTATTTGTAATTCCACAGTTCTATGAGAATGAAACGTGAACTCCAAATAAGGCTTATTGAGAGGAAGATGTAAAGTCTGGTTTTGTGGAAATATGAACTTCGCTTAAATCACGTTCGGATAAAATAGGCATGAAGTGTTTTTCCGGCAACTTCGGCGAGTGCAATAGCTGGGACAAGAAATGAAAAATGCCATGTTGTCCTACCACTTCACAAAGTTGCTGATATAAAGGAATAACCGACTTCCGTTTCGAAAAGTAACTTTTTGCTACATTTCTCTGTGACATAACTTAATTTTGTTTTAGTATAAATACACAGGTGATTATACAAAATCGCGCGCTCTCATTGGCTCGCTATCTCGGATTATCCGCCGATGATCACCTCGACGGTTCCTCGACGGACAAAATGGCTGCCAGTAGTCGTTTTGCCACTGTAAGTGAAGATGATTTCGCCTTGAAATTTTTTTTTTTTCTCTTTTTTGAAATAATCACCTATGTATTTATACTAAAATAATTATTCGCCTCAGGCTCAGTGATTATCGGTGAATATTCACCTCTACTTCGTCTCGGTGAATATTCACCGATAATCACTTCGCCTTCGGCGAATAATTGTTAAATATTACATGGAACTTTGTTCCTCGTACCCCGGTTTTCTTCTTCATCGGCAGAACTGACATTTCATTTAACCTACTCCATTTGACTGATTGCATTTAATCTACAGAGTCCAGAACCTGTAGAACACTTCTGATCGGCTCCATTTGCTTTCATTATTAATCGCGACCTTAAGATAACCTCGTTCCCAGGTCCTCTGCTTTGGCTTTTGGACCCCCATAAGCCAAGGGAGAGGTCCTGGAAACGAGGTTTACCTTAACGCCTGGTTC
>NC_090881.1:10948721-10958721 GCF_036669935.1 Montipora foliosa
TCCTAAACAATAAACAATCCGTTTTAAAGTGGCGTGCTTGAAGGCTCTTCACAGCGAGAGCAAGAGACAAAGGGCATTAATTTTGTTCTTCCCTTTCCCATTTGCACTAATGCTCAGTGAACTCTCAGTGGAAGGTACAGTGTACATGGTTCAACTGCTTGACAATCCCCAGAGTGTAGAGCATGGGGTAATCCCGGACAGTCACCTGTCCAGTTATGGACCCTATCCAATAGGACTCAATGTTGGTGGACAAACTGGAACCGGTGTTTTCCTTTGGGCAACTGCCACACACTCCAAAATACAGTGTACAGGCTGATTGATGCACTGCACTTGTGATGGACTGTTTCTATAAGTACAAAGCTCACATTTTTCTGCAAAGTTGTTACTGTTTGAACAACAACATGGCAAAAGAGGAGCAAGAACATGCCTTTTTCACACCAAACTTAACTGATTAGAGTGTAATGTGAAGTGCTAGTTTTGTACCCCATATGAACCATGTGAGCATTAGCCTTACTGACGGAATTGGGCCCACACAAGGACAGAGAAAAACTCTGACCAGGGTGGGATTTGAACCCACGACCTTCGGGTTAGATCACCGCTGCTCTACCGACTGAGCTACAAGGTTAGACGGGAGCAGGCCGTGGGAACTGAAGATGTTAAAGTCACGGCAATGAACATGTACAAGTACAAGGAAGGGTTACGTTTTGCAAACGTTGGCTGTGTAGCACTTATATTTAAATAGACTTAACTGATTAGAGGGTAATGTGAAGTGCTAGTTTTGTAACCCATTCTTGTACCCCAAGTCACACAAAAGGGCTGTCTTTGGCCTAATATCGTTCAACATGACTTGCTCTCACTTCTCTGCAAGTCAGTAGGATCGACAGGCAATGATTAATTATTTGTATACACATGTACATTGTGAAATTAGCCCCTGACCTTTCTTCAGTTGATTGTTGATTTTATCTTGCAGCTCAATGCCTTGTCTATTGTTTGGTTCAATTTGTAGCAGTCTGTTTGTATATCTCAGGGCCGACTTGTACTCCTAAAAATAAGAAACACACCATACTAGTAATTATCATTTGAACGAGAATGGTATTAAACTAATCCGATCCAATACACAGATCGGTTGGATTGGAAAATGCTCAGCTGGTCGCTCTGTGAACTTTCTGGTGGTCTGGGACAACTGACTGACTGCTAATTTCGAGCACTGTTAGGGTAGAAGAACATATCCAACTTCACTGAGTGAAGGAGCTGGCTGCTGACGATTTTAAAGTCTTCCGTCAGTACTTAATGAATCCACTGAGTCTCCTTCGGAGGGTCCTTTGACATTAAGTGCAGTATAAGTCAAAAGTAAGTAATACCAGGTCGCGTTGTGTCTCCTGCACTACGTGAATCGCATCGCACGCTACACAATTCCTGTCGCACACTACACGAGTCATGCAGCGCGATACAGTGTAGTAGGTGAAGTATAAATGTTTGGCATAAATTACCGGTAAGATCAAATGTGTCACACAAGATCAATCAATATTTCCTTTGCAGGTACATCAGAGTTTGTAAGTTCCAATTGACATGATTCATGTAGAGTGCAAAGTAAATCGTGTCTCATCTGTGGGTGGTTATACATGTAACTTACTTTTAAGCAGTACTCAGAGTGTAGCATTAGGAGTTCTAAATTATCCTAATTGTACAGCAACTACAGGGACATAATTTTCACTTACGCCTAACTTGTAATATCCTTGTGCAATGAAGAAAAGGTAGTCTCTTTGGTCTGCTCCACTATGGCACAGTCCTGAAGTACATCAGAAAACAAGACAATAGTTACACTGTAGTAGTTTCAATACAGCACGAGAGGGAAGCATGAGGATCATGTGACTAATCGGAAAAAAAATAAATTAAACCCTTTTAGAGTAATCATTTGAATTTATAAAATATTTGGCTGAGGCTGGTGGAGTCAAAGGCTGAGGTTTTTTCATTTAGGTTTTTTTCATGTTCCCCAAGCTGAACCATTAAAACACTGTTAATGTACATTGTACTTGTCCTTTTTAACGGGGTAGGACTTGAGCAAAAGGGTTTTTTTTAAAATTAAGATTAGCATTAATTAAAAACATTGTTAAAGAACTTGTCCTTACAGAGTTTTTATGAAAGGAGTGGATGTCTACAGGGATTGTTAAAAAAAAATTAAAAGACTGATTAGAAAAATGAAAAAACTTTTTAGTCATAAATAATTTTACTATTATGAACCCAGTGAATTTAAAAATGGCAACCAAGTGGGTGGCTGGCAGTGTACGTCAAAGAGGTTTTAATTGATTCTCCCCAAGATTAATTATATTAGCATTAAAACAAACCAGTAGTTAAAGAATTTGTCCTTACAGAGATTTTATTAAGCCCTAAAAATATGCTAAAAAGTATGGATGAAGGATTTCTTTATATATTGTAAATGTACCTTGAAGGAGGAGGACTCCTTTTAAAATGTAACTCTTGTCATTGCCTCTAATCAAACACCACGCATAATTGAATTGTGTATTTGGAGAAACATTTCCTTTCTCAAGTTCAGTATTGTATGCCTCCTCAAAACCCTACACAAGGCAAAACAGGAGAAAGCCATTAAAACACCCCTCCTTTACATTCAGAAGTTTCCAAATTTTGTGAAAAATGTTCCCTGTCTCAAAAAAGGTTAATTTAATCAAATACTGATTTTGGAAAGGAAAGGAACTTTATTTCAAGTGTCTAGTCTTCTCTGGGCTCAAAGTTAGAGACCAAATGGTCGCACATGCGACTAAATTTCTAGTTGTGCACCTAAAAAATCGTGTGATCGCACTTGCGCGCCTTAAAAGCTCAACTACAGCCCGACTGAATTGCCTCTCTGCTTCCTCAACAGACTATACATGTACTTGCGTACTCCGAGTGGTACAGTGTAAGTCTCGAAACAGAAGCTTCAATCAACAGATATAAAGAGATTTAATTATATAAATTATACCAATTAAATAACAAAGTAACATTATTTCTTTTCCTTTCTATTTGTCATCAGTTTTCAGAAATTCCCCCAACACCGATGAAGGTCCATTTTTCCTGTTGATGTTTCATTCCATCCCATACTCTTCTGTTTTGTTAAAACGCCGCTGACACATGCAAACGAAGACTACAAATATTTAGCACATGCTTATTGCCCATGTCAAAGGTTTCTGATAGCAGAAGGTCAAGAGAGGGTCAACAATACATGTATGAGCCTTTTTCTTCAAGGAAAGAGAATTGTTAAAAAAGTGAATTATATCCCAGTTAAGTCATCGTGCTTGTATTGTCTTGTATTCAATAATTTTCTTTTAAAGATCCAGCCTTCACATTCTACAATTTTAGCGAGTAAATCTGCCTTGAATGATACTACGTCACTAAATCAGTCTGTGATAAAGCTAAAGGATGAGCCAAAGAGCAACAAAACAAAAATATACAAATTCAAAAAGCAGAGTTAAGCTAATTCGAGTAGATATGTAGAGTGGGATTCAGAGAAAGAATTGATGCCCTGTAGATACTGTAATGGTTTCATCCTTAGTCAATGGTTCCCTGCTAGCAGAGGTCTCTTTCCTTTTGCGTTCGCTGGGCTGACAAGTGCAGGAAAAGAGACCTAAACCATGGGTCGAGACTCTTTGTGTTGAGCATGTGTGTGCGGGTTACTTGTTGTGTAGGCTCACTTAACGACAGCGGCATTACTGTAAAGGAATGCGTGCAAGACAGGAGGTTCAAGTCACAGTCAAGCGAACATATTGTGGGGCATGCGGTTGAAGAGTCCCGTCCAAGGTTGTGGAGGGCGGTTGCATAAAACCGAGTTTCCACCCATGGCAGACGTCTCTTTTCCCGTACAATGCAAAAAGAAAAGATACCTCTCCTAGCAGGGAAAGTCAATGGGTGCAAGAACTTTAAACGCGAGATGCTTATCCCTAGGATTTACAGAGTTCTAGGATTTACAGAGTTTGGTAGCAGTAAATCGAAAGCAGAAATGCAGCAAAATGTATTTCCAGGAGTTTTGGCCAGACAGGAAACAGCCCAGCAGAAAGAGCTTAAAGGGGCTAGGTCACGCAATTTTAGGCAATTTCAGCACTGATCGAATGGTCATAGAATTACCTAAAATATCAAAATAACTGTTGAAAACTATAAAAGAACTCTAGCAAAACACAGGGAAGCCAAAAAGGGACATGGATGGACAAAACTGGAGAGGATTGAAATGGATTGAATTTGGGCAAATTTAAAAAACGTCAGCCCACCCTTTTTCAAATTTATATCAGTCTGTATATAAAAATGTCATTTACACAGCTGGAAAATCATTCTCAGTTGTTATGTGGCCATGATTTTGCAAATGAAAGACTCTTGCTCTGCCAATTTGATGTTTAGAGCTCATAATAAACAAAATTAAACAAAATTATTTAAAACAGCGTGACCTAGCCCCTTTAAGTGAGAGCTTGAAGTCAAATTAACATTGCTTATAATAAAGCAAAAGAAGAACTCCTGGTCACAAAGTATCGGTCACTACTTTTCCTTTATTAAATGAATGGATTTGACATCAGTCCAACCTACATCAATGACGTCAAATGCGCAGAATTTATTTCTGACATTTGCGACAGCATAAATTCTGATCTTGGTGACCTGATGGAATCATTGAAGTACAATGTACGCGCTTATTATCAATTATGAAGTTGTGCATCTATTCTGGTTTTCAAGTATAATATTATTTTCTTTGGTTACAAGTTACATGTACATTAAACATGATGAAAACTTCTCTGTTATCTCAAATCTACTTTAACCTTAAGATGACATGTAATAATAATTTGTTGTTGACATTGAGAAGTCAAGTTGATTTAAAAATCCCTGTGACAACAATTTTATCGCTGGACATCTCAAACGAAAAGTAAGCCAGCCTAAGTTAAGAAAACAAACACAGGAACAAAATAAAATACAATAAAAACTGCAAATGATGCAATTATGTCTTAAGTTCTGCTTTTCTGTTGGAACAGGTGCTCCCAGTATTTTAAGCTGTAAGTAAAGTAAAGTCTCTGCTTATGAGCCAGAAGGCCCATCAGGCTAGCACTTACAGTATCTCCGGTTTCATTAGCATGAGGTGACTAGGAGTATTTCTACTCCCCGCTGGATGGGATGCTAGTCCATTGCAGGGTTACCCCCAGCATTTCGCCGGTACCGGTCCCATTTATACACCTGGGTGGAGAGAAGCACCGTGAGAGTAAAGTGTCTTGCCCAAGGACACAACACAATGTCCCCGGCCAGGACCCGAACCCGGACCAGTCGATCCAGAGTCGAGCGCACTAACCATGAGGCCAAACCTCTTGGTGCAGAGTACAGAACCAACAAATTCAACCCACATGTGATGCCAATTGTAGGAACTGAAATCGAACCTGATCCACATTGGTGAAGCAAGTTCTCTGAGCTCACCACTACATGTACATGTACATCAGCCCTGCATCACACAATGCCTGGACCCTGATTCTTGTTGCAGCCAAAACAAGGCTAAGGGGTGACCCTGAAAGTGCATGTTTTAACTAAATATCGGTTGTAACTGCGGTAGTTGTCTTGACTTCTGATTCTTTCCTACATGTTACTTAAAGCCGCAACTACACCTGTAGCATATGTCCCAAATACACTATTGACATATGATTTAGGAATGATTAATTTTAGAAGTTAACTGTTTTCTTATATTATTGTATTGAAAAACTGACTGAATTTACCTGTGTTTAAATAGTAATGTACATAGTCACTAACGACCAGATTTGCCTATACATGTACTTTGACTCATGTCTTAGACCTTCCACCTCAAATGAGTTTCACAGCATTCAAAGCCCAGATGCCATTATAGTACACTGTAAATAGTATGGCACCAGATTGTTGGGGTGTTTGTTTGTTTGTTATTTTTTTGTTTGAGCAGGTTGAAGTTTTTGGCAGCTATTTAGCTGATGTGGACCTGTTATACACCAACCCATATACTCACAGAGGACAGCCACAACACAAGGAACTTCATCCCCTACCCTTCTCGAATAGTGTGTGGGTTCTTTAATGTCCCACAGGGAATTAATGAATAGGAAGATATTTTGTGAGACAGGGTCTACGGTTTATACATGTACATGTAGTCCTTATCTGAGAAGACTTGAAAGTCTAACCATTTGCGGCTGTAATTACAAAGGCACCACTTTCTCCTCAGTTTTTAAGACCCTGAGTGTTGGTCCGGCCGGAGTCGAACTCACAACCTCCTGCATAGCACCCCGGTGCTCAACCAACTGAGCCACCGGTGCGCGGTGAATCTCAGCACTAGAAAACACAAACTAATCACCTGCAAGTAGCCTATTAAAGGGAGGTTGACAATGTTTGTGACAAGATGCTTCTTTCAATGCTGTAAATGTAGTATAGCAATAATTATTTATTAAGAGTTACAGGCTAACTTTATAGTTGGACAGGGGCTGTCTTGTGGTCACAGTATTAAACACCTCTCCACTCTTCACTGTCAATCAGATACCCACCATCCACTTTCTTTTTTGTACATGTATTGAATGACAAGCTCTCGCTAATGACATAATATGGCGGCCCAATTTTAATGGGCTTCAAATTTTGAGCTAGAAACATAATTTCCTTTTTGTTTCAAACTGATGTGCCGAATGCAGAATGTTTTTGCAGCCATTACTAAGGGCTTTCACTGGAACATCAAAATCATCAGTCTATAGTCATGTGATGTCTACGTTGTTGTCCAAAAGTCAATAGCCCTTTTCACGGTTAGTTTTTCTCATTTGCATTAAAATGTAATCTAATGTGGGTGCGAGGCAATTTCGGGTTAAAACTGCAAAATAGGCCGAAATTGCCCCGCATATACATGCTAGATTGCATTGCACTACAACACAACAAAAGGCGAAACGTACAGTCTTAACGGTCATTATACAATATCTTTAATACCATATATTGAGAGATCTCATGCTCTTTGCAGTTGCATAAACAGCATTTTGCCGACAAACCGCTTAAGTAAAAAATATCCACCTCTCGCAAAAATCCGTTTGCTGCCACAAACAAACTTCCACACACACTGACGGGTTAACAGACAAAAAAAGCGCATCTTTACCTTCATGTCTTCGTCGGTAAGGCTGTCGTCCATACTTCTGTGCTATAAAGTAGACAAATAGGATGTCTGATGCAGTAATTTCTCTTCCAAAAACTGTGGATGTTTCGACTCCGTTTGCGTTTTCACGTATTGCAAACCTCGTTTTCAGGAAGAGATCAATTTCTCGTCCCAGGTCTACTCGGAGTTCAAATTAAAGATGGCTGCCTGATTCGTGGCAATTTCGGCAATTTTGAGGTTCAGAAGCATCTTCGATTCTTAAACGCCATGGACTCCCGAGAACAAGATGATGGACTGCTAAAAGCCCTATTCAAGGAGTCGTTTCAAGGTAACGTTTGTTTGAGATATGAGTTGTTGATGAGATACGAGCTGGAAAATAAAGAGCTTCGTTACGTTGGCCTTCCAGAAATGTACATATGTTGAAGATGTCGGAAATGTACATTTTACGGTAAAGAATAATGAAAATAATAAAAAGTTGGCCAATGTATAAAAGTGATCCTTGTAATTCTCTGAACTTTTATTCAGATGCAAGAAAGCTTTCTTATAAAATGCACATAGCTAGTACACTATACAGTCACTAGCTTCGAGAACAAAATTACCGGTATAGTCATCGGTTGCCCAAGCTTGATATACTGTATGTGTATCTGTACTGCACTATATTATGCAAGAGTAGAAATATAAGTATTTGTATGGGGAAGAGGTTATTCTCGAAATTCCAAAAAAAAAAAAAATTACGATTTGAAATAAGAAATAGCTTACCTTGCTTTAGTCTTGGTACGGTCTCTGGGTCGATTAAGAGCGATTTAGGTGGTTTTTGGTTCCTTTTCCCTCTATATATTCTTTCCCAAGGTTGGGCACCGAGACAAAGCCGCAGAATGGAATCACCGCTGGAAAAGGGCCATAAATTCGCTCCCATTAGGCTTTGATTGCCTCATAATTCCATGCAGATCATGGATGATACTTCCGCTGCCCATTCGTCTTCTTCATTTGAGCCGCTTGTACACTGGGAAGGAATTAAGGGCTGCCAAACTCTGCAAACATTTGCTTCGAGAGCCATCAGATGAGGCTTAATATTCACCAACCACATTACCCAAACCGTTGGAAAATTGCTTAGTGACCCGTTACTGGTCAATGGGCACAAAGGTGACCAATGGGCTCTTCGCATGATACTGTCACATGGTACAAAATCCACCATGCTGGATATGGCAAAAGAATGCTCCAGGCTCCAAAACAAAGTGATTTCAACCAGCCAAGCATGACTTTTCTCTGTTTTGGATTCCCCACTGCATAGCTTGCCATCCAGCAGGGCAGATTTTATACCATGTGACACTGTTTCATGCAAAGGGCCCATTGTGAGTCTTAGGCCAGGTCGCTAAGCAATCTTTCAGCTGTTTGGGTAATGCAGCTTGACAGGTCAGATAGCTTGCATAGCTGCCGGTATTGTTGGCGTGCGAGGCAAATTAACGAGTGGCGAAGCCGTGTGGATAATGGAGAGGGGTGCTGTGAATTATCGCCTGCCTGAAAACTTGGGTTTTATTAATATCTTGGTCACTTCGCAGACAGAAATTCTGATTGGCTAACAAGAACACTTCACTCAAATTTTACTTGAGACTGCTAGAAAGGAGTTGCTATAAGGCAAAGATGTTGTGGTTACATGAATTCTACCCACTGGTTTTGTTAAAATCTTGATTCATGTACACACGATCTTCACTTTGGTGAAAGAATAAAATATTGTCATAAAAAATGTCCCTTGTGATCGTTTCGCAGATACTGCAGTCGACAGTGCAAGGGAGTTTTTGCCTTCAGTTTACTATCTGGTGAATCTAAAACATTACAGGCACCTTTGAAGGATGATATCCATAATGGAACAAGATGTTGTTGGAATATGCTGCGAGATCGTCTGGGCTCAACCTCTTGAATACAGAATCAGAGGCAAATTAAGGGTCTCTGAGCTCGTTTTGCACATTAAGGTTCTACAAGACAAAATTGGCAACAGTTTTAGTAATTATTTTGAGACAAATTGAGATCATTGATTTGGTTTCCTCGTCAAACTAAGTGAACACATCAACGCTGGAACTTGGATTAATGATCAGGACTTTTACTTGAGTATTTTAATTAGATACCAAATAGGTACAATGTATTCCATTAGGGAGTTCTTGGCTTGAGGTGGGATGATTTCCTCAGACATTTTCGTTGTCGATCGGTAGTTCATTCATTCTCTCCCCTGATTGAAATGAGGTTTCGGTCGATAAAAGGGTGTTTATTAGTAATCTCTGAATTGCAATTATTTCAGATTACATGCACATATTATCTACAGTAATCGTTTGTGGATTTGCTTGACAATCTTCCTCATTTTACTTTTATGTTTGGTGTATCTACCCTTTCCATGCTTTTCAAATTAACATCTGTATTTGTTATCTTCTGTGCATGCTGCTATTCAGTTTTGCAGCCAAATATTGACACTTGCAATACGCAACTTGGTTTCTCATTACAGCGTTACTCTGATTGGCTGTTTGTAACTGGATTCAAAGTGGGCGGCACTAAAAAAACATTAAGTTTTCGGGCAGGTTGTATTTCACAGCGCCCTTCCCCATTCTCTGTGCAGCTTATAATGCCTCTTGTGTCAACAATACCATTAGCTTGGCAGGCTGCAGGGTCACATTAACTATTAACTAAGGAAAACCATGAGGTACATGATATTCCTTGCACATCTGACATATGACGGCAGAAAATGCAGATCCATGGTCACCCTTGAAACCACAGGACACCCAGAATGATGACTTGCATTCGCCTTCATCAAACACAGTGATAATAAATCGTTTTCATAATTGTTTGTTTTTGTTTGTTTTTTTTTTTTCAGAAACATGGAAAGACAATCCAGATTTTGCTTTGTATTTG
>NC_090881.1:10968721-10971221 GCF_036669935.1 Montipora foliosa
TAGTAACTGTTGAGGAATTAAACTGGTATGAGTGGGTTGGAAGCGTACAGAGAAAAGTGAAAATTCATCGTCATGTGCTAACGTCCTCCACAGAACCTTGAATTTGGTAATTTCACGTCGTCATTTAGGAGATGACGGCAAAGAAATGAACCAAAATGTAAAACGCACGTGCAGAGCGTGCAGGGCCATTGTTTTTGCTCACTAAACCTATTGTTTTGTACCGTCGTCGTTGCCGTCGGCGTCGTCGTTTCGTAAGCTCCCTATTAATAGGGAGCTTAAGCAACGACAACGGCGACGGCAACGAGAACGTCACAAATTTGCATATTTAGAGGGTAAAAACAATAGCTTTGCACGCCCTGCACGTGCGTTTTTCACTTTTGTCCATTTCGTTGCCGTCGTCAGCAAAACAACAACGTGAAATAGCCAAGTTCTTGGTTTTATGAAGAACGTCAGCACTTGAGGATAAATTTTCATTTTCTCTCCTGAAATTGAGTGCCGTTCCGACTGGTGTCATCTTTGAGGAATTACCACACCCTTGTCATATTAAAAACGTTGAAATAGTCACGAGGCGATTAAAATAACGCAAATTTATATTTTGAGATGACGTTCTCGTTGCCGTCGCCGTTGTCGTTGCTTAAGCTCCCTATTGACAGTATGACGACTTTTCCCATCTTTCAAAGCCGATAAAAAAGTGAAACTTCATTTAAAAGGTTCTAAAAGCAACACGATGTATTTGGTATGATTGTGAAGAATAAATTAAGTGCAAATGTGATTTGAGGAGAAAGGCACTTTCAACCTAAACCGGTTGCGGTTGAAACAGTTGATCCCAATAGAACGCGACCTAAATTCGAACATACTTAATTGACCACTCCCATAGGGACTTCTCAGGGTCAATGAAACATATCATTGCTAACACAGAAGAACAATGACTTGGATTGATCGCGAAATTATCACAATATCGGGAAATGCAATTTTAGAAAACGTTCTCGTTGTCGTCTTCGTTGTCCTTACTTAAGTTCACTAATGGGGAGCTTAAGCCAAAACGACGGCCACGTCTACCTCGACGGTGACGTTAGCTAAAAATAGTATTTCCCGCCAGCGTAATAATTTTTCGATTATTCCAAATCGCTCTGAATGCAAAGTGTGCATCAATATACTGAAAATTTATCGTCGGCTCTTTCGCGTCCACCACATAACCTGAAATTTGGGGTCATGTCGTACCTCACTAAACGGGCTTCAGGATTAGCGAAAAAACATGAGAACAAACAAAGGTAACAATGGTTTAGCTCAGAAAACAATAGGAAGTACGACACTATACTGCCGATGAAACATAGTGTTCAACAAGAGGTACGACCCTATCTTAAATTAGCCAATGAAACATAGTGTTCAACAAGAGGTACGACCCTATCTTAAATTTGGTCATTTCACGTCGTTGCCAAGGCGAGAACGGCAAAGAAATGTATCAAAATGAGTAACGCACGTGCGCAGCGTGCCAAGAAAGCTCCTTAAATCTCATAGCATGCTGTCAACTGCGACCATACCCTGTCATACACTGTTTACTTCAAAAGTCTTTGTATAAAAAAAGAAAAAAAAAACAATAAACTAGTATATTAAGTAGCAAGATAAAGTTTGCCGGGTTGTTGAACCTCCCCGTTGCAGTTGGGGAATGTGTGCCTAATCCCAGGGTTTCTTTTTTGCGCACACAGTTCCTTCAAGCCCGTGATGCCTGGCTTCAGAGCGTTCTTGCTTCGATTCCATCAGACGACCCCTATTATCACATCACCAAGACTATCGAGACCAGCCGTGTGCACCTCTTTGACATTGTCACTCAATATAGAGCAATATTCTCCGATGATGATCCAATATTGTCCATGGAAAACGAAGACAGTCCAATGTATGGAAACCTGTTCCACTGTTGGATTGTGCAGAAGGTACGTCTTTGATGTTATTTTTAAGGACCGTGCCTACTAATTCAAAGATATTTTTGCCCCGGTTTATGATTATGCAGGAAATGTAGATCTTGACAAGTGTCATTGAAATCCAAAAAGAAAATTGGGGGTAACAATGCATTTTTGAGAGATAATGAAGCTTAAATTTGAGAAAGAACGCCACACATTGCTTTGTATTTTAAAGCATTTTACAAATATTATTCATGAATTATCTTGGAAAAATGCGTGATTACCCCCAATTTTCTTTTTGGATACCAAGACTACTTACTAAGATCTACTTTATCCGGATAGTTTTAAACCGCGCAAAAATATCCCTGTATAAGTGAGCATCACCGATAGGAAACTCGAGTATCTCCAGATGCGCAGAACGTATGCGCAATAACAATAGTAGGCACCGTCCTTAATACCTCTGAAGTGAACCAAATGAATTTCGAGTAACATACGTACATACTTAATTCACCTAGATCCCCAAGCAGAAATCTCTTTTCTTTTTGCGTTCACTGGGCTGACGATTACGGGAAAAGAGGCCTCTGCCGTGGGTCGAAACTCAC
>NC_090881.1:10976221-10993721 GCF_036669935.1 Montipora foliosa
ATGAAGAAGAACATGGACTAATCAGGTCGTTTGTCAAAGTCAGTCGTCACCCGGGTATTGGTCGATGCCATGCGAGTTCGCATTTTAGCCACCATTTTGGGACACCTATCCATGTATCTGCAGCACTTCTCCTCGATCTCATGCGAATCTAGATGAAGACGAGTAGCTCTGGGAATGAGTGCATGCGTAATGGGGAGCTCGTATTCCATGTGTTCTTCGTTTTTGTGCTCGATTTTGATGCAGAATTCCTAATTGTTGCTGTGTAGTCAAACGGACTTAACTTATTAATTAGGTCTAGTTCATTTATTTAATGCCTTTTTTTTTTGTTTGCAGCCCGAAAGTACGGAAGCAAATATCCACCCTCCAGTTTCGTTGCTAGAGCATCCTCCCTTGACAAGCTTCACCAACGGCGTGTTGACAGCATTCAATGACTTAAGACACTGCGCTCCATGGTCTCTTGTATCATCAGTTGCCGAGGAACTCCAATCTGCATTCAGTTCAATTATTCAAACCACGTTAACCTTTCACAGGTAAATGGGCTGCTTTGTAATTACAGGTGGTTAGTATATACCTCTTACTAACCTCGTTTTCTTTTTCCGTTGATTTCGGTCTTGATCCACAAATGAGAGGAAAAAAAAACTAGGCTAGTGAGGTAGGCATCTAAGGTATCACAATTAATTGGCGCGCATTAAAACCTGAAAAACAAATAAAGCCTATTGGCTTTTCGAAATAGTTGCTTGTAAGATGCAAACACTTTCACATGCTTATATGCACATGAACATGAATGAAAAATTTGCTCATAGTTCGCACGGGCCTGGAATACTCCTTGAAAAACTGCTAGGTCCTTGAAAACTCCTTGAAAATGATTTTGTCCTTGAAAACTCCTTGAATTTGTAGGTGCAGTGCCTGAATTTCACGAAAAAGTCCTTGAATACTGAAAACTACAGCAAAATAACTTCATTTTGACATCAAAAGATTGACAAATATCAAATAGGCAAGGCTTTTTTTTTATTAGGACAATTCAGTGTTCGTTATGCATGCTATCTAAGTGACCGCGCCTTTAATGTGGCTCCTTAATTGTATTGTGTAGCCCCGCTCTTAGCAAACAAAACTATGAGAGAATTCGCTCGCTCAGTGGTAGAGCATCCGTACAAGTAATCGCAAGGTCGTAGGTTTGACGCGTGCCAAGGAGCACTCGGATTTCTTCCGAGTATTCCCGAGTCACCACCATCGACAACAGTACATATCTTCATATCTCTCAGAGAGTACACGCGCTGTGATTGGCTTAATTAGCGGGCCGTATTTTATACTACATTCGCGCGCCCGCGGCCCGCCGCTGAATTTAAAATTTCAATAAAACCTTCTCTAGCAAGATGTTCATGTCGTTTCTGTTACATAAGCTTGTAAACCTGTTTGAATCTTGCAAGGAACTATTTCAAGCAGCCAAAAAGATCACGTTTTTCGGATTTTGATACGGCAATCTTCGTGGCAGCTGAACCTTCCGCTGGACGTTAAACTAGTTTCCTTTCCCGCGCGGCTGATTACCACAGAGATACAATAAATTTAACAAATGGAAAGTGGTTCAGCGTTGTCTGTACACTTATCGACAACGATATTCGTCATCACAGTGGTCAAAATGTTGTGGACTCACGAGGCGCAGCCGAGTGAGTTTGCAACAAATTTTGACCACTGTGATGAAGAATATCGTTGTCGATAAGAGTACAGACAACGCTGAACCACTTTCGATTTGTTTTTTACCACAATATTCAACACCAAAGAAAGTTTATATTTCAGAGCGTGACCAAAATCGTGACTCAAAGAAAGAGCAAGCGTTGTCTATAACTTTTTCGCAATTTGATTGGCGTATTTCCCAAAATGGGCTTTCCTGATTGGCTATTACATTGCGTGACAAAATGGCGCAAGCATGACGCGTACAGCGTTGTCTAGAGTCTCATCGACAACGGCAAATTAACCAATCAGATTGTGAGATTACAAGCAATTGTGGCAAAAACCTCACTAACCTCGTTTTCTCGGTCCGTACTGTAAAATTACGGATCCTCGTTTTTTTCTGTCGATAAATCCACGGGAAAAACCTTGGCGGCCCGTAATTGTACAGTACGGAGCTCGAACTCGGTTGGTAAGAGGTATTCATTCAAATACTAGTTTTAACAGATATGATCTCGTTCCCTTCACTTGCTCTATTCATCTTTTATTACAGAGCAGAAGCGGCGGTTCTTAATGAAGCAGAAAGGGCTACGTTTGCTAATTTCTGTGGCGCACTGGGTAGAGAGCTTATCCCTTATATGAATCGTTGCTTGGAAGCGATATTTCCTACAGTTGCCTTAAACAACTTGCTGGGAAGTAGTTCTGGAATCGCATCGTTGAGACTCGACATTAAAAGCTTGCAAACACTGTTGGAACCCCTTATGTCGAAGGGTACCTCGCAGGAAGAGGAGAAGCCTCGTCATGGAAAAGAGGCCGAACCGCGCTTTTCTGTGGCACCGCTGGCCACAAAGCCTCTGAAGGAAAGCGACGCGGCCAGCGGGCAAGAAAAAGACCGGGAAAATTCCGAATCGCAGCTGACTGTGGCACCGTTTTTCACAATGCCCCTGGACGATAACGATGTTGATGACAGGGAAGAAAAAGTGTTGGGAAAATCGTTGTTGGGAGAGCAGGTCTCCGCAGAACAAGAATCTCGGCTACACGGTGAAGACGTGCTCTCGGGGACAGAAATGCAAGAATTGGATTTGACGTAACTAAAAAAATTACAGCTGGAGTACTGAAGTGGCGCTGTTTACTCACAGATTTAACGAAATTTAGCATGCATGCGCTACGTTGTGTAAGGACACACTTAACGCGAGGGCTCGCGTGGATTCCTCGTATCATCCGCGCTGTAATTTGCACAATCCCATAATGCCATACGTTTTGGGGGCTCTTTACATGAAAACAATACAAATCAATTACTCTTGGGACTGTATCATGCTTCAGTGAACTGGATATCCATTGTTTTATTGTAAATACCCCCCCCCCCCCCTTCCAAGATGAACTGTATTATGGGATTTGTGCAAGTAGTGTACAACCCTGTTTGTTTATAGTAAGAGAAAGCGCGCTTCGTCTCGACAAACGAAATTTACTCGTCAGATTAGTGAAAGAATGTCACCTTATGTCTTAGGCCAGGTATTTAAAGAATGAAATATTTGCAATGTAGAAAAATAACAATTTTAAAGTTTACCGACTTTTTAAATGTAAATACGGGTAAGTCGTCATCGGCCAATGGTCGGGAGATTTCGTAGGTATTTCCGTTGCAAAAGAACAGACGTGCCATGCGGAACGTGTGTCGTGTCTTTGAACTTTAGTTGTCTTAAAAATTAAAACAAGTAAAAGGGAAATAACTGTAGAAATGTACGGGTTCGGTGACCCACAATTCCGAATTCCAAACTACACTCCGAATTCCAAAAACTCACTCCGAATTCCAAAACTACACTCCGAATTCCACAAACTCACTCCGAATTCCAAAAACTCACTCCGAATTCTAAAGCCCACTGCGAATTCTGAAACCGAATAAAGTCGCAAGGGACTGGATCGAGCTATTTGGAAATGCATCTTGGGTAGTTGTACTCCCGCCATCTTGTTCGGACAAGGCTGCATGATTTGCTCAAACTGTGGACATAAATGTGAAGACACTGGCAGGTTTTGCTCGAATTGTGGGCATAATATCGCCACAATGAGGTCACAAGTAAATCCTGGTCCCTCAACATCATCAGCCTCAGGTAAGGGACTGATCGCTTATTACATCGCAGAGAGAAGCGCTGTTGTTATCGTAGGGCGTAAGATTTTGAAAACATCGCACAAAGATAGGAGATATATTTGAAATAGCAACTACAGAATATCCACCTGTCAATTGCATGTTATTTCAATAACTACTGACTAAATTTAAGTTGCTTTTGCAGTACTGTATTTTATTTAATACTTTTTATAGCCATGCAAATGTAAGGTGTTGTTGATGTTGTTGCTGTATCTCAGACTCTCCAATTTGTTTTCAAAAGAAGCTTAATGAAATAAAAGATTTAAGTTGCAGGGTATTGTGCATTATGCAGTTCAGGGGCAGACAGAGTAATTTTGAATACATCTCTATGCTAATTCGTGTATCGGATGTATGAAAGTTGCCTGATGAGTGTGGGGTTTTTTTACCACATGAAACAGACCTGTAGCAGTGAAGCGATGATTCACTTTTGAACCCCTAAACGATTTTTCTTCATTCAACATTCTCATTCTATGAAAAGACAAGAGTGATAACTTACCTGGTTTGTAGCCACATACAGTTTTTTTTGTTGTTTTCTGTTAAAACGCAATATTTAATTTTCCCCACAGTGGCGCACTTCAGTTCCGACAATCCTGGTCCCAGTACAAGTGTGCAAGGGACATTGATAAAGGAATGTATATTGGGTAAATATTCACAGTCCAAGCATGTATCCAAAACATATCCACTGCCCACCCCCCGCCCTATCTTCTCTTATCAAAGGCTTTTAATCTGAGACTCCCTTGGTGAAAAAGTGTTTTCACAGTCACATACAAGATCAGCCCCATTTCACAAAGTTTCAATATGCAATGTGTTTGTTATTCTGTCCTTCGAGAGGAGCAAATGAGATAGTGTTCCTGAAAGTTCTCTTTTTCAGTTTGTAAACTGTCATTGCTTATTTGCCCCAAGAAGCTTAAAAATTGTAAGCATAAAATGCATTGTTCATTGTTTTGAGCTATGGATATGAAACTTATTTGTTTTATCTTTGCATTGACCCAGCACAGCAACAGTATAAATAAGCTAAAGGACTGGTGCTTTAACTTTGGTCTTTCAATAATGATTGTTTTCTGCTCAAAGAAGGGAAAATACACTTTACATAATACCCATACTAAAACTCTTTGTGTCAATGGCCAGGTCACTGCGTTTTAGGCCCCTTTCCCCCGTGCAATTTTTAAATCTATAAAGATCTGCTTCATGAACTACTAGACTTCACATGTTCTTTCAGTTGTAACACTCGACGCCACGTATTTATCATCTTTGATTACTGAACCATATAGACTTTTATTGGATTCAAAGAATCACGATAGGAATTTCTTTTTCAGGTAGAACACCATCAGCAGTAAAGTCTTTTTTTTTTAGTTCAGAAAATCCAAGGGAAAAGAATGGAAAGCCATGGTGTCCAAGAAACAAGATGACAAGGAAGTAATAGTACAAATTATGATAGGCATGATGTACTATTGCAAAAAAGAGATGCACCTTAAACCAAAGAGGGGGAAGGGTTTTGCTTTGTCAGTGTCAAATAAAGCACCCTGCAATGTAATACTGGAGAAGGCAATGGGCAAATTCAAGGCTTACCATGGTGATATTGTCGACACCAATGAAGACTATGTACTACTTCTAGAAAGTGAGAAGGAAGCACAGTTAATCCCAGGGTCATGCCCCAAAGAGTTCTTTTCGTTACAGCGGTATAGAGAGGACCTGGGAAAAGATTATGCCAAGATTGTCCTCTATTTGTGCCGTATGAGTGACTTCCTACCTGGCACAGAAGATGATGATGAAGAGGCCATAAAGGAAGAAGAACTTCCCTCTCATGAAAGCTCAGTACCCAAAAGAAAAAAAAAAAGAAGTAACTGAGGAATTTGAAGAGATTACACTACATACGAATCAGATGAAGCTATGGCTAGAGAATTACAAAAGCAGCTTGATGAGGAAAGTATGGAAGACCTTACTGTTCGTACAGTTGACCTTCACAGTCTACAGAAAACCACCTCAGCCCATGAGGATACTGCAAGTGTAGTGCGTGCAATGCATAAGAATGTCAAGCAAGATAGTGACTTCTTCATCGTTACTCGTCGAGGAGCTCCACTTCCAAGAATAATTTCCCTTTGGCAACTGCCAGCAAGCAAGTCTTTTCCAGAGAATGTCCTACGAATAAAGTATTGTGGGGAAAGTGGTATTGATACAGGTGCATTGTCCCAAGAATTTTTTTCAAGTGTTGTTTCGGACATTGGGAGTTCCTCAGTTCGAGGAGGAAGTGATGGACAATTTCCAGGTTTTTTGACAACTGTGGAAGATAAGAACATCACGGGCTACACAGCAGCACTGGCATGGAAGGAGGATAACAACGTTACAGATGAAAGTGATGGCAATGAAGCTGTGAAGTATCAGGTCGTGGACGTGAGTGCATGTGGAGTACTTGGCTGGTTGACAGGACAGAAGCATCGCCCTGTAAATGGTGAACAACTTTCTATAAAAGCTCATTTCGATCATGATTGCAAGGAAAGAAACCCCCAACACACCATCTGCTTTCCACGAGTAGGAGCATGCAGCAGGGAAGTAACATTCCCTGTTGCACACATTACCGACTCTAAAGAGTTCGAACATGTTTTTCTGCTTGCTCTTTGCAAAGGTGGTGCCTTTGCAAAGGCATGAAGGTCATAGTAAAGTTCCTAGGAAATTGCAATATGAAGTGCAAAAGGTTGTCAACTTTAAGACAGTTTAATTAACCATGGAAGTGGTTTTATCCAACAATTATTTAATTTGTACATGTATTTGCAGGGCTTGACATCTGGACATCTGGACATCTGGTCATCTGAGTCACTACCCACTGGGCTAGTCATCTTTAAATTTACTAGCCTGACAAAAAAAAATGGAATAAAACTTTGTTTCCATATGGTCCTTTCAGATTCAAATTGTCTTCTGGAAATTCACTAAAATGTCAAAAGCATTCAAAGGGTTTCATATTACAGTTCAGTTAAATGGTTACAGTCCAGTTATGAGGTTTTGTTGTTATGGTTGCACAATGAGAAGTCAATACCGTAATCACGTTTCCTATTTTGGGTTTTCCAAGAAAAAAAACGGCTAGTCATATTTGCTAATGAAATTTAATCTGATACACCTAGAGATTGCATTAGTAGAAAAACAGTAGGAAAAAGAAAAAGAAAAAAGGAAAGCTGAACAATGCATCAAGATAAGCATGTTCTGTCATACAAAGTAATAACAATTCAAATTAATTCAATAATTCAAATTCATTATTGTTAGTTTGTAGCCATGTCTTGAGTTTGCATGTAATGAACCGGCAAGAGTTTTCCAATAATGTAACCATTCATAACTTTACCATGTGCTAGATCATTCTTCATCAACAAAGCACTTTATGGTATTTCAGTTTTCGTGAGACAATATGTCATGGGGCAGGGTGCATGCTCGTCATCATTCACAACCAAGTCATAAACAATTGAAGTAAGTCTGCGTTAGGGAAGGTGTCTCTAATTCTGAAATAGTCAACTGGTTGCACACCTATAGATATTTTGGTACAAATCTAAGGCTTCCCGCCAGTTTTGGGGGTTTGAAAGTCCCGCAGCTTGAAAAGCATACTGAAAATACACCTGGTATTCATTGGTGCTCTCTGTAAGGGGAAGGTAATTCTCTGTAATAAAGTTGCACTGCTGTGCACTGACAGGAGCAAGAAAATTCTCAGTACCGCGCAGTTCAGGTAAGTAAAACAACTCATTTGGTCTTCCTTTTACAGTATCATAACGTGACTCTCTGATGTAGAGGCTGTTCCAGTCTTCTTTCAACCAATTTATCATACCCATCAATATGCCAACAGTGGTTTGGCCCTGGATTAGTGTAAACTCTTCCCTTAAGCTTCCGCCTTCGCCTTCTATCGCACCCCTCAGGGTCCATTTCTTGTAAGCATGTCGCTACTGCTTGCCTTGACGCTTGATAACCCTCACGGCGCAAAGTATGCCACATGCTCCTGTAGCCTGATAAACAGTCAGGCCCATCTAACCTCTCCTGTATTCTAGCTCGGACATCCAGGTTATTGGAATCCAACAGCTTATGTCGTCGAAGGCCAAGTGTTCGGGAAATAAGTACACGCTCGAAGCTATCTGAACACAACAGTCGATATATTGACACACCCAATTTTCACAGTACTTGCAATTGTTTGTTCTCATCCGGTATAACAAGCGACAAGAAGACGCCGTAAAAACCTACAAATAAACCGCGAATTACACTCTGAAATAAACAAGCGACGGAAAGCGAGTTTTTACTCACCATTTGATGAGAACACTGTCACTACAGTAAGCACAAATCAATTCGCAGTTGGAAGTTTGTCAAGCAAAATCACGAACAGGTTCGCAAAAAAAAATCAGCTGCCGCCGCATGCTGGCAAATGATTAGGATTGGCATGGACTAATGAATAGGGAAACTATTGTTGAGGAATAGCCTCAACACCAAGTGACTTGAATCTCTCTTTCAGCGTTCGCAGGCTCATTTGTATTTCGTGGTATTTAAGCAAAAAGCACAGAATAACTTCATATTCGTATCCTTCGTTGAAATAATATTTAAGTGCTTGTGTTTCTTCATCAAGTTTTGCACCGCAGGTAGCACAAAATGTACTGTAAAGCGTCACTGTTGCTGTACAAACTTCACATTTTTGTGGCGATGTCGAGTTTGCCGCCGCCATCTTGAAATGTAGATGGTATCCCGTGGCACATTTAAAAAAAACTCGCCCCAGTCCCTGGTGAAGGAGAGGGTAAGCTTTTAGAATTCGGAGTGAGTTTTTGGAATTCGGAGTGAAGTTTAAGAATTCGGAGTGGGCTTTTAAGGATTCGGAGTGAGTTTTTGGAATTCGGAGTGTAGTTTTGGAATTCGGAGTTGGTTATGCAAAATTTAGGGCTACAAACAAAGAGTATTATGGTATTTTCCGAAGTGCCCTATTGATGAAGGCTTTTGAACACTCCTTTACTTAGATGTGCTTAGAGTATGCATATTCACAGTTACGCGAGCAAATACTTAGATCTCTGCACAGGCTGAAACTGTTGGACAGGGAATTATCCACCGGATAAAGTTAGCCGGCCTATAAGGGACTGGGGCCAGGTCTCCACGATCGATAGGTTCTGTTTATAGAGCGGTTTTCAATTGAGTGTCGAAAGTAATTAACGAATTGCTTTGGTTTTGCATTATTTCACTCAGTGACTAGTTTCAAAGTTCTCGTCATGAATCGTGGCTCGCGCATGCACATTGGGTTTGGTTTTACGACACTCGATTGAAACTCGCTCTAGCATGGACGGCGAAATTGGAATTAATCGAATAATAAATGATTACGAGTAAAGGCCATACAGAAATGCCGCCGCCGGTTCAATACAAAGAAATCCTCCGCTTGAATGAGAGAGCCAACGTTTGAAAGTCGGTGAAAGCATTTGCAGGATAGGCGCTCATTTGTATTAGTCAAACCTTCTCACATTTTCGAGAAAGGTTAACTACACACTTGTCTGACTCAAAATAATTGTTTCTTACCACTACAACTTCAACTCATCAATATTCGAAGTTTTACTCTGTGAAGAAAGCAACTCTTAATGCATTAGGGTGCGACAATGGCTAAATCGGAGAACAGTAAAATAAGAGTTTGAGATGTTCCTCCGGTTATCCCGCGACTCTGTGATTTTAGAGTTAAGATTATCCATTTTTTCACGATTCTACGTTCCATCCGATTTTCCCGACTTCAGTTCCAACGTTCTCGTGCAAGCCTTTTTTGTTTTTTGCATATACAAATCCTACAATGCTCGTGACATTTGTTGGAACACCAATCCCCGTTTTTCCCCTTCTTCAATGTTGATTTCAAAACTACTAGCAGTTGCCCGAAAAATTCTCAAACATGGAGGAGGGGGAAACGGGAGAAGACGGGATAGGCTGCGATCTTGTAACACGATGATTCTAGACCATTCGTGTAACGTGTTTCAACTAAATGTGTCTAGTATTGTAGGATCCTTGCATGCAGAATCAATGCATACTACGTAGGCGATTATCTGGTATTTCTTAGTTCGTTTGCCTTAAAAAACCGGCCATTTTTGACAATTTTACCTTCTTCACTCCCTGGAAAAATTGAAAAAAAAAAAACTACCGATGGTCCACACTTTTAAAAAACTTAGAGTAGAAAGGCGACCACGTTGGTGAAAATACAGAAACGATAAAGTGGAATTCGATCCAAATGCCCAAGTGATCTGCCAGGGACATCTCTTACTGAAATAGGAGCGTATATAGTGGAACGAGACCAAGCTT
Organism: Montipora foliosa; assembly: GCF_036669935.1. NCBI lineage: Eukaryota > Metazoa > Cnidaria > Anthozoa > Scleractinia > Acroporidae > Montipora > Montipora foliosa. The sequence goes on from NC_090881.1 coordinate 10,986,306, forward strand.
AATGTTTTCCTCCACAAATGCCTACTACGAATTCTGAAGATTTACTGGCCTATGAAAGTGGCGAATGAAGAGATAACATTCAAGACGAATATGGAAGAGATCACTCAGCAGATAAAAGGTAGGCGCTGGAAACTGATTGGGCATGTGCTGAGGAAAAGTGTAAATGAGAAGACAAGGATAGCCTTAACACGGACCCCAGAAAAAAGACGTAGGAGAGGCAGGCCGAAGGAGACATGGCGAAGAACGGTAGAGAGAGAAGGAGGTGAACTTGGGTTCAAAGGTTGGAAAGAAGCCGGTTGTTGTGCGGAAGACCGAGAATCTTGGAGAGAGAGAAAGCAAGGTCCTATTTCCCTAAGAGGGAAAAGGAACAGATGATGATGATGATATAGTGGAATATACCACCCCTCTTAACCCTTATGTGGGAGCTTTAGCGCTGGACGTTCTTTGAGCCATGGAGGAAAAGAGGAAGTAAACATTTCACATGTCAGGAGAGTATTCTCTCCTAGATTTTTAAACTAATCGTCTGTAATAGTAAAAAGCAGGAGCCAATTACCCCCCCCCCCCCCCGCCGGGGGGGGGGGGGGGGGGTACTCCCTATAAAGGCCTATACGAGGAGGCTCCGCCCGCAAGGGGTTCCTTTTTCACGCTTCAGGGTAGGGATTTCACGAGTCGAAGTATATGAAAGGCTAGGGAAATCTGTCATTTAGGTATTTAAAAAGGCCTTTCATTATTTTCCAATGGAAGGTATACGAAAGGGGTATCTTTTCTGCCATTGATGGTATATGAAAGGGTAAGGGGTCAGACCTCGGGTGTGGAGCCTCCCCGTACTAATTTTTTTTTAGTACCCCCAATCCTCCCGAGCAATTACCCGGAGCTTTCATACGTATTGTACCCTTCCATGTCCCGTATCTTTCTATTTTTAGTACAACTATATTTTGACCTATGTGACCTTTGTGACTGAGAATATACATATGTAACTTAATAAATAACTGGCCATAGGTCTCTTATGATTGGCTAATGTGAAAGCATCCACTAAGGCCCCCCTGGAAGGTGCTTCTAAAAATGAAAACATACCGGAAAGGGTTGACTCAGAGGGTTAATATGGAAGATGGAAGTTCCGGGTCGAGACGAGTTAACAAGGAAAACGTCACTTCCGGTTGCCCTTTCATGCTTGATGAGTGCCCTTTTTTCCAGACAAGTGCACAAGAACAAGGGAAAAAAAAATTTAAATGATTTAATTGCTGGGAACCATATTAGATACAGTTTTTACTGAGAAGAATAAAATTTTCCTTTTAATTGGAAAGTGACGAATGAATCCAAAGAGTCCGACTAGCGTGGTGGAAGTCTTTGTTGTACGCTGTAAAAATTGCGCGAACAACGGTGTGGTTACTTTGTTGAAAAGGAAACTATGACTACCTTGTATCAGATCCTATAAAACAACCCTATTGCATTCGAGACAAAGCCAACGCTACCATGATGCGAATCTAATTATGCCCTTGATTCAGATAGGCACGTGTATTGAATCATATTCGTCCATATCGCTGTCGTAACAGTCCTCGACTTCGGTATCCAAAGCCTCCAGTTCTTTGCTGGAGAAAACGCGCTCTAGGAGCTTGCGAAGGGGTATCATGCAGATGATAAAGAAAGGAAATGCCGGGGCGGCTTCCGTTAGTTTTATGATGACAAGCGTGCAAACACAGCACATTTGAATGACTGTAAAAAGATGCATCTTGGCTGTTTTAACATTCGCCACGTAGTTCTCTCCTGGATGAAGCGAAGCCGGAATGAACAGCAGCTTGATTCGTTCAACCAACTGAATGTGCGACATTGAGGACACGCCGAGAAAGAGAAAAACGCCGAATAGGACAGAGATTGGAATCAGTCGCAAAACCGGAAACAGAAGGACCGTTAAACCGATGAGAAGGTGAATGAGGATATTTGTGAGGCGCTGTTCTCTGACTTCAAGAAGACAGGCGTGCTCCCCTGGGGCGTGGTTTGTACTCATCACCTTCAAAGCGTGAAAGTGAGACAGGGTGTGCACAGGAGTAGCACACATCCAAGGAAGACCCAGGATAGAACACAGGCCAACCATTAATGCCAGCACGAATAGGTCTAAGTTGTACCCCATGCCCTTCTTTAGTTTATGATCCTTTTTATCCAAGATGACCCCCGTGAACTCAACTTCCATAAAAATCAAAATGCTAACAAGAATAGCGGGAATAAAAGCCGCAAAAATGGAGCCAGCGCTCATTGGCTGCTCAACTCCCATGGGATTGCAAAGCCAGTTACGTCTGTTCGGTGACGTGACGGAGAGTCCATCCGCTACTTGCAACTTTTCGGTGTAGACACCCTCTGTCAAATAATCCACCATCACCATAGCAACGATGGCAAAAAAGACTCCAAAATCACTGACAATGTATCGGGTTTTTGGTCCAAAAAAATGGCTGTGTCGCAATTTCCGCAAACTAAAAGCCACCGAGAAGGTTCCCACCATCAGAATTAACGAGAAGAGCGCGGTGTTTGAAGTTGACTCGTTCTGTATTTTTCGTAGCGTGTTGTTATCATCTTGCAACGAAAACGTGTCAAAGATCTGGATCAAGTAGTTGATCGCGTCATATATGAAGATAATTGATATCATTAGGGCAAAAATTTCTTCGGTAAATCGCGTGAAATAATTAATGAGGAAACATCCCTCAAACGCCACGATTATGAAGCAAATGATCATGACCCAGATCCCCACCCATGCGCGCCAAGGTAGATATTCAATTCCAAAGAGCTCGCAAAGATGAAAAGTGATCTTTTCAAAGACTAGTATCGGACCTGTTGCGCCTATTATAATTAGAGGCTGGCCGGCGAACAATGAAAAGAGGATACCAGATAACGCGGTGGCGACGATCATCTCAGTGACTCCCATCCAGCCATCGGTGTTTTCGTTCAATAGACCACCGAAAGCAACCGCTGGGGCAAGACAGGCAAAGTACACGAAAATGATCGTGGGAATACAATGCACGTCCAACGCATCTGTAAAATCGCTGACATAGAACGGCAACCGCCTCTTTACGTCGCGGACGAGTCCACCACAAAATTTCCCCGTTCTAGACAGAGGATCATCCACAATTTCTTGCTGCACTTCTCGAAGTGTGTTCTTTCTTACATCATTACTGTTGACGACACCGCGCCGGCGTCTGTCAGAAGCTAATTGTTTTGATTGGTCTGCTAAAATAGGCACGGTTTGAGTGAGCAGATTTCGGTCCCATTCTCCTGGCGGAATCATGACGCTGTCATCCAAAAAGCTGGCGAGCGCATCGAGCAAGTCCTGTCGGCTCTGAAATAGAACCAAAACTGAATAATTAATGTAATAGTAGTGTAAATTATTTAACCAAAGGGGATTGGGGAGCACGATGGCGCAGTGGTGAGAGCACTTGCCCCTTACCAATGTGGCCTGGGTTCGATTCCCAGACTTAACATGACATGTAGGATGAGTTTTTTTGTTGTCCACTCTGTTTGGGGAGGTTTTTCTCCCGGTACTCCGGTTTTCTCCACTTCTGAAATAGAGCGGTTTTCAATTGAGTGTCGAAAGTAATTAGCGAATTGCTTTGGTTTTTCAGTACTTGACTCAGTGATTGGTTCAAAATTCTCGCGCCACTTTTTCAACCAATCAGAAGTGAAACCAAAACCAATCGTGGCTCGCGAGTGCACATTTTCCCGCGCTTTGTGTCGGTTACGAGTAATTACTTCAAGTTTTGATTGGTCTACCGGATTGTCTCCGTCCTTTTTGATTGGCAAAGTAATCACTTTGCTTTTAGTTTTACGACACTCGATTGAAACTCGCTCTATCTATGGCTTGATTTCTGAACATTGTCCCCCGATTCGTGCCCCAACGCTAAATATGGATGACGCTTAAATACAATTCATTATTAAAAACTGAACTGTGGATATCAGATTCCGAGGATTTTCATTGGCTCACTGGACGCAGGCTATCAGTTCACATACCTACTGTACCTAATTTGAGCAAGGAACGCGTTACCAATAAACCGAGCTGAAAACATTTTTGCAGCTCTGAGAAAAAATGGCCGACAAAAGCCGTTTTTGACCGAATTGACCGAGGCAGAAATCGATGCTTCAGATCCTGGAGGTTTTAATAAACAATTATTCTACCAGGGCTTGCTGGATATAAAATGATTATAACCAACTCGGCGCTACGCACTTCCTTGGTTATCTATCACTTCATATCCAGCACGCCCTCATAGCATAATTTAGCAATTATTGAATGAGGTTGAGTAGGATATGAAGAATTTTGCAGGGCGAGGAGGGTGTTATCCACCAAGGCCCTAGGCCGTGGTGGATAACATCCTTCGAGATCTGCAGAATTCTTCATATTCTACGAAAGCCGAATTCAATAATTGCTTTATTATTCATTCAAAATATTTTCTTCGCTAAAACTTCTAAACCTACTCGCAGCCATTTTTGTGCTCAACAAAAATAACACAATCTCGTCCCCAGCTTTTTTTTATCAACGGTTCAATAATTTGCAGCGGGCTGCACTTTTGACGTCATTGGTTCAGTAATCTGCAGCGGGCTGCACTTTTGACGTCATTATTCAATATGACGAGGTTTCTTTCCAAATTTGGTGAACAGCATCTGGTTATGGTGAATTATGAGTGTGGTTTTAATTTAACCAATCAGAAACGGGGAAATATTTTGAATGAATAATAATGTTAATTATTAGTTGTGGTTACATACACCATGGGTTTGGGGCCTTCCGGAGGGTACGGTTACACAGTAAAAGACTTCCCTCAGGGTAAAATATAATTAGATACGAGTTCACTGACCTTGAAATTTATAAAAAGAGAAACAGAAAGATTATAACTTAATGAACTTCGTAACTGACAGTCTGAAGGCCAAACTCGTGAAAATAAAGAAAAAAAGTACTCACAGTGATGCACAAAACCCTGGTATGTTACCTCGTGCTACAAGGAGGCGTGAAATTAGCAAAGCAGAGATCATGGGTTCGAAACCCATCGAAGCCACGTCAATTTTTCAAGTGTTTACAAGAGAATGTTTCTTAAATTGTCTAGATGAGAGCAAGGATCAGTCTAAGTTTCTCTTTCTTTCCGTTTTATTTCTAATTATTTAAGATCAAAACCTTGTATTAGCCTCTTGAAAACTTTACAATACTTACGAAAGTTACGGTACTTCTACATACAATACATAACTTGACTTACAGTACTTATTCATACACTGTATATTTCATGACCCTTTACATTATTATATGACAAGATAAGGATAGATTAGAGTTTGTTATATGGAAGGTGGGAGTGTTTTACTGGAAACTAAAGCACTCGTAGAATTAATACGACCACTACACCCGAGAAACGAGTCCCGTATTACAAACGTTGTAATCTGTTGCAAGCAAACTTTATGTAATATATCAAACACCAGTGGCGGAGGGGGGAATGAATTAAAAGAATCGAAGCATATACTCTGACCAAAGTCCAGATGATTTAGGCTGCCATTTTGACTTTGTACCCATTCACCCCTAAACCGGCCAAAACCGGCCATACTTAGGGCACCTTCTTTTGCTGCTGTTCCGGAATAAGAATACACGGAATAGACGGTATTCGTGTTCTTTTGGGATCTATTCCGTTTTTGGAATGAACGGAATACTATTCCGTTCATACTGCTTCCGACAACAGAATGAACAGAATGACCGGAATACCGTTCCCTCGGAATAGGCAGAACATGGGTTTTTTTGGGAAAGTTTTGGCGGGAAATGATACGCGGCCAGCCAGTAGCCCGCTGCCAGCTTGAAAATTGTAAAAATTTGAATGGAAAATCGATCCAAAATGTATACCGTAGATGCGGATGTGCTTGACCTCGGTTCTGTTTCTTTACCGGTGCTTGATCAAGAAGAGCTATAAGTTTGAGTTATTTAAAAAAAAAAGTGCCCTTGCCTGGGCCAAAGGAGATGACGTTGGCATTAATTGGTTTCCTCGATAAATCCTTGTATCCGAGCATATTTACGCCGCCGTCCTACACTACGCAAAGCACCCACAAGTATAAAAAATCCTTCGTCATTTTCCCACTTAAAGTTTTTAGCAAATGAAGGAGACCGAAAAGTCGAGGAAATCGGCAAAAAAACTGGTACTTATTGCCGTACTTCAACATTTCGTGTTACAAACTTTCGGGAAACCTTTTTTAGTCGTCTTGCCAACGCAACTGGCGCATGCAGGGATACAAAAGTTCCCAGGTCACCTTCGCTAATAGTATTCCGTTTTCAGAATACGGGTTCTTTTGCGAGTTGATATTCCATGAATTCCGTTATTTCTAATCCGGAATGAGAATAGCCAGGATTCTCCCGAAAGAATGCACCCTTGGTGTATTGCTCTGTCTAACGCCAGGCGATTTTACTCGTCAATGGAGAACCCCCAGAAGTCAATGGGTTAAGTGTTTTGCATTAATAAAAGGTCACAGTTATGTCAGGTGAACAAATGCGACAGTATCTGCTCCAGCAAAAATAAAAATACAATAAAAAGCAGGCAAAGAGAAATACTTTGTTAAAAAAAGCAAAAAAGAAATAGATTTCTTAGTTATTCAGTGTGAGTCGAGGAAATCAGATACTTGGGTGGTACCTTATTACATCCTATGCGAAGGGAGAAGCCGTCCAGATTTGAAATAATAAAACTTGCGTATTGCAAGATTGTAAATAATTTATTTATCAACCAAAAAAAATGCAATTGACTTTTAAACAAAGGAACCAAAATTGGGGGGTTGCTAGCCCTCCTATTGAAACCCCCCCCCCCCCCCCTGCCTTCCTGGAGCTTGATCCGCCCCTAAATTTGAACAACCACAAAAGCAAGGTGACACACGCTAACACCAACCCGGTGTGGCCAACACATCACGCATGCGCACAACCATTTCACTTGATCAATTGGCAGCCGTGGACAGCTGTTTCGGCCTTTTGAGCCTCATTAGCATGGCGTAGCTAACATACTAGGCGGGTGTGTTTAGCACCCCTTTAAGTAGCAGCTTCACATGCCATACATGTGTTGGCCACACCGGGTTGGTGTTAGCGTGTGTCACCTTGCTTTTTCTTGTTGTCCTAAACTTGAAAAGGAGTGCTTTATCGGATATCCAAACAACGAGAAGCTAGTTGAAAAAATGAGGCCGAAGGCCGCGTTTTTAACCGATTGCTTCCCAAAGGAATCAGTTTTAAGAGATATTTGGAATCGAGTCAAAGCTGGCGAGGTGTTATGCTAAATGAGACCGCATATCTAAACTTCCTTCGCGGTAGCGATTTCTGTTGTTTTTGGCTTATGAATTATTAATGATTATTAAACGCTGTCAAAATTTCATTTGTTTTGATTTCCTGTCTTTCTTTGTCATGTATATCATTAAGAAGTAATCACATGGTTT
>NC_090881.1:10998721-11031221 GCF_036669935.1 Montipora foliosa
TTACATAAAAGCAATGAGGTTTGTATTAAAGCAAGGTCAACTCCTGCCTCTCTTTTATTCAAACGCCTGGTAACTGAGCAAAGAACTGCAAAATGATCTATTAGCCTTCCTCGCCTTTTTGAATTAGGCCATCTTTGCTCCTAATGAAGAGCATAGGGCGCCAACGATCGACCTCCACATGACTCTATTTTTGGCAGTCCTCGCCTCTTTAGCACGTGTCAAAAAAAAAAAATGAAAAAGAGAAACCTTTGGCTGTAAAACGAAGCTAGTCAGGTTAATTAGCACAAAGATAAAAGAATAATTTGTTAGGGACCATCTTTGCATTAGTCTATACACTGTGAGTCAGAAGTTAAACTCGCCTATTTGCATGGAAATGAAAAGTCTATTTGCAATAGGTAAAACCCTTATGGGCATTTACTCGTGAAATGAAACAATAGATTGTGTCTGTCATGACGATCACGTGGGCGTGGAGTTGTCCCATAGGAGTTTGGAAATACCCAGCATTGAAATTTGGCAATAGCCCTTACGCGCGATGACGTCTGACCAGCTAATTTCACCACCAAGCCTTGTGTATTTTAGCATGAGCTAAATCCCAAAGGAGCAAACTTGTAACAAACACCCACGTGCGAACAGTATTGCATGTCCAGATGATCTGAATAATTTTGTGCAAATATTAGCGAGGCCTGATGGGGAATTTTGAGCATATTTCGTAATCATACATAAGGCCTATCATTTTGAATTGATAGAGCTTTTTTTAGAAGAAGCACGGCTGGTTGATTTTGCTCTCAAAAGACTAAAGAGGAAGACCACAGTCTAGTGTAGGAAGCCACTCCGAAAGCAACACAATGCAACACTAAATGAGGTAGGAAAGTCTTGGAGGAATGGCAGCAGTGAGGGCAAAATAGATGTGCAATGTCAGAACTTGTTAGCGTGGCCGGTCTCAAATACGAAGATGTTCAAGATCTGACCCTTACACTAGAGCACATGTCGCCAAATACGCTTAAACTTTTGGTTGAGCAAACTCGTTTGTGAAGTGGCCAATCACAATGGAGAGCGTTATCCGCCCAATTCGTTTTATTTGTTCATTTGTGCGATTTACAGGACTTGTCTTTAATAAAGTTAGAGTAGACTTTCATATACCGGACCAAAATGGCGGAAGACAAAAGAACCATTTTTGTTCTGATTACGCCTTGTTGACTAGGTATTGTTATGTTAGGTTTGTTTTTTTGTGTTATGGACGTTAATTATTCCGGATCCGGTATAGACCTCTTTCATAATGGCAACCAAATAAATTATTCTTTTGTTTTAATGCTAATAAGCCCTACTAACCTCGCTACGACGCGCAAATTTCAAAAGAATGTTTGTTTTAAAACGAGGGCAGTAGGTCTAATTAACATAAATACAAAAGAATGTAAAGTTGGTCTCCATTTATGAAAACGGTCTATATGAAAGACAAACCTAAAGTTAAGCATACTAATTAGGCGAGTAAGAATCTTTATAGAAGTTAATTCTAATGATAATTTAACTAATTCATAATTCATCAACCCCTGCCTTTCCTTGCGGAGTTTTTAAATCCTTCCCGTGCTTTCAGAGAGTTTATTTGTATAAGCCAGTTTGGAGTTTCAAGAAACGAATGTGCGCGTCGGGATAAAAACAAGGATATAATTGTGTTTTTTGTTATGATAAATAAATAGCTGCAAGAAATTGTATTAGAAATCTTTTGTCTTTTTTTTATATGTTTGCTTTTATCCCGACGTGCGCACGTTTTTTGAAACTCTGAACTCGCTTATTGGAGTTTACAGAGGTAAACATGTGACTCAAATACTGCCTATTGATTGGTCATAACTCTCATGAATGATAAATGAATTTTTGCAGGTGTACCTAAAATTATACGATAGGCAAGGCAAGTAGGAGAAAATATTGTAACAAGCTAGCCCTCAAAATCTTTGGGCCAGTGTGACATAAAGTATGGGAGGTTTTCACGTAACGTCATCGCCGCCATATTGCTGGACGAAAACAAAAGATCTCTGATTAGCTTCTTTTGTTTGTCCACGAAAAGTCGCACATTTCTCTATTGCTATTGGTGTCTCTGGAAGTTGGTGGAAACCTCCTATCACAACTGAAACACGATGTTAAAAGTGAGACAAGTGCGATGGCTTGCGAATCAATATATTCCGAAGCACTTACAAGTGTCGGGCATCTTCGATTGGTCCTAATAAAAACCAATGATATCGCGCAAATCACGGCAAAAAGACGATATCATGGCTTGCAGCAGGACAAGAAATGCGTAGAAAAAAACATGGCTCATTGAAGAGCTGGCTTCAGTTGGCATGGATGGAAGTTTCAAGTTTATTTTCAAGCTTGTCTAGCTATTAATTTTATCATTACAAATAAAACGACTATACTTACCGCAAATAGCAAATACTAATCTAAAGTGTTTACATATCTAAAGTTTGCACAAAAAAAGGAAGGAAGAAATATATGTAATAGCGACAATTTAATAAGAATACGTCATTGAAGAAATTAAAAGTAGATTATATTTTGAGAAATTTTGCCTGAACTTTTCAAATTCTCGCACGTTATCATGGAGACAACAAAGGCGGATGTAGGATTTTGGCTAGGGGAGTGCACATGTCAGACGGAAATGCACAGGAAGCCGATTATTTATGTGTTAGACAATGTATAATACATGCTTTTAAGAGGGTTAGGGCTGTAGTATGATAAATCAGTAAATGATGAGGCAAATAAAAATCTAACTTAATGTAGTTTTTGTGCTTCTAATATCCTCCAGTAGCTAGACCGCTGTCTTTTATTTAGGTTTTTTTATTTCGTTTGTAAATTTAAGAATTTCTAAAGTAAAACGTTTTTTTTTGGTAACCGAGGGGTGTGCACGTGCACCCAGTGCACCTCACCTAGATCCGCCCTTGGACAAGGTTAGCAACAGATCTTTTTACACTTATGTGCCAAGTTACCTGGCATTTTTAAATGCATTTAAAAATGCAAGTGAGGCTGGAGTCGACTTTGTTATGATACAGACCTCCTCGCTTATCTTAGGCTAATTATTGTTGTTCTCATGCTAATTGCTGGGTTGCCGTATGGCAATCCCAGTCGGAAAGTGGGTGGCATTTGTTCGGTATTCTTTTTTTTTTCTTCCGTGTCGGTAAAAGTCTTGCCTGTCACTCCCCTGCTAAGTGGTGTCTTTGTTCATAGATCCTTCTGTTCGTATTTTCTTAGGATAGAGAGGGTAGTGGAAATGCGTAGATTTCTCTGGTGGACACAGTAGAATGATAAACTTAACCTGCAATGGCGTCGAATGTCATGTAACGCGAATGTCGTTTTAGTGGATCTTTAAACAAAATATACCCTTATGGAGCTCAATAATGGAAAGTCTGTTGGATAAACTAGGCAGACGGTGAAAACAAATATCTGGAATCGTAAAAGCGACAAGTAATGGACTTCGACAACAATCTATCGCCCCTCGAGCCGAAATCAAAGTGAGCTGATAATTTCCAATATTGTATCACGAGTGCAGTTTTATGTACAACACTGAAACCAAATGGGAAAGTATGTGGTAACTTATAGGTTCAACAAAGTCAGGTAAAAAAATAATTGGAAATGAGACAGTCAAGAATTATTTGAAAGAAAGCTTGTCGACTATTTTGAGCATCATTATTCAAGGAAAAGGTTTCTTCAGGAAAGGGTTTGAACCTGAAGTAATTTGACACGATTGAGTTTCTCGTCTTTACGCACGCAATGAAATAGGAAGAGGTTTTCGCCTCTAAGAGCAAATATGTTGTTTGTTTCAATAAACTTTTCGCTGGAAAAGGATTCTGTGATATTTTCTGCCTTTGTGAATTATAATATCATGTTGTGTATTGAATTTTCGAGCTTAAGGTTGAAATGTGATATGGGAGAATTTTTTTAGTATTGCTCTGTAAGCAGGAAGGGTTCACAGGCCTGTTGGAAGCGTGCTTGAGTTTCAACAAAATGAGCCCCAAAATCAGTGACAAAATTGTGACGCAGATGAATAATAAAGTAGCTGCTATTTCCAAAATGATGGAATTACCTGGTGATAAATAACGTCGTACGCCTTAAGAGTTGGGCGATTGTGATCTTTGTTTTGACTTTGCTCACTTTATTGTCAAACTTTATAACACTTGACAGAAAAAGAAACTTACAAAAACCCGGTATCTTGCCATCATTTGACACAGATGCTTCACTGTTTAGCGAGTAAACATGCCGCGGTAACTTAATCACGGCGCCCGCTGAATTCCGGCCAAGTCACTTTCGATTTTGAGATTTATTTGAACGTAGCAAAAATCTCCCAAAATGTTTGTCGCTGATCGTAGCTTTTTATATTCTATATTCACGGTTCAAAATTAATGTTGTTTTCATGTCGTAAATATTTTATTCTCGATCGACCGTCCCGGAAACTTCTTTCTGCTTTTTCTAAAAACTGTGTATCAATAGTTATTTACTTTTGCATTAATATTTGTTTTACATAAAGCCTTGCTGAGTTCGCATTTGTTAGCGTTAATAGTATTTTCGGTCCGATGCTTCTGTTTTATGAGGGGTATATTGTTTTGGTCTCCCATCCAGATACTAAACCTGGCGAGAGGGATTAACTTCAGTGAACTTTAGTATTACAAAGCTGTCAGATGCCCAGAGGGCACGTTTAAACTTGTGGTGAAAAGAAGTTGTGAGGGAACTTGAAAATTATCAACATGTCAGCCCAGAAGCCAACGTTTCTCGCTTCTCTTTTATTTGTTATTTTTCAGAGACTGGAATGCTGTAGTTCAATACCACACAATTCAGTGCCTTCTGATTTTTGTAACACTTACCACAGGCAACCCAGTGTATGTTTCACGGAAGCATCTCGTTAGTTGTAATTTACATAAGAAAAGCGGTGAGATTTCCCTCAAAACAAAGTCAACTCTAGCCTCACTTTCATTCATGGGCCAGGTAACTAAGCACACAACTATAAAATGGTCAATTTAGAACTGAAGATTCTTCGCGCAGAATCTTTAAATATCGCTCTCATAAATTTGAAGAAATTTTTTTCAGTGGTGCATTCCTTCATAAAGTTGTTTTGTTTTTTTCAGTGATTCACTATTTGATCGAAAAAATCAAACTAGTGGCATACATACAACAATGTAATTACTGCAAAACGCGTGGAAAACGCAACCAATTAAAAATATTGCCATATCCGGCCTATACTAAGCCTGCGATGAGCACGAGCAGTTAAAAGGAAGCTTAAGCAAGGACGAAATATTTAATGGGTTTAATGGGAAAAAACAATAGTACTTCACGCATTACACGTGCGTTTCACATTTTGTTACATTGCCTTGCCGTAGTCCTGACAACGACGTGAAAGGACTAGTTTTGAGATTGGAGGACACAAGCACTTGTGACGTTGGGTTTTCAGTTTTCGCTGGAAATATCCACACCGCTTTCACCACTTTTATTCCTGAAATGTGAAAACACACGGGAAATAGTATTAGAGAGTTTAAGCACGCGCGTGTTTGAGACGCGGACGGCAACCGAAAGTGAGCTGTTTTCCTTTTCAAATTGTCTTCCCACAACCACATTTACATTGCCAAGTATCTTTTTGCCATTAGAGGTGATTAGCATAAAAATCTGGGAGACACCACTGTCCTAGAGCGCGAAATGTTCTCTTCCGGTTGCCATCCGCGTCTCAAAAACGCGCGTGCTTAAGCTCCCTAATATTTTTAGACATCGTTCTCGTAGGCGTCGTCGTCGTCCTTGCTTAAGGTCACTAAAAGCGCTGGAAAACACAACTTATTGAAACAAGAAGAAAAAAAGTTACCTGCCAAGGGCGGGAAAATGGTCAAAAAATGATAAGCAAATGCATTAGTGAATTACATAAGAGTGTTGATCTATCACTTTGCGGTCTTGCCCCAGTACAGTCACAAATGGATTTATTTTTGGATACACTTTGCGCGCGAAACAAACAAAGAGCCGCCAATTTTAACCAATTAGAAGAAGCCATTTTATCTTTGACTGCTTCTGTCATGTCTTTTCATGGCCATTACAACTGACATTCGCGGGAACGGGTATTCCAAAAATAGTCTCATTTGTGACTGTGCTGGGAAGCCCACCCATGCCATAACAACACTCTTATCTAATTCACTCTTGGTAAAGGTGAATTGTAGCGCGCAGGGAAACTTGTTGCTAAGCGTGGGAAAACAAACTGACGCAAGGTGTGGAAGATGCAATTTGTATAAAGCGTGGCAAAAACGCGAAAGTCTCGCAAACGTTTCGGCCCGAAAAGACAGTTGTGAAACTTTCATTCGTTTGGTTTGGAAAGCTGGTTTCTTAATATGTTTTCAAGATAATAAAAAGTAAAATAACTGTGAGATTTGATTATTCAAAACCAATCCGTCCTCGAGATATAGAGGGTATGTGACACCCGAAAAGTTTCGGGACTTACGAGAAACAGACACCAGGAGCTCACATACCCGAGTCTCCCACCTTATTATCAGACAAATCCAACTCTGTCAGCATTGAATTTCTTTTCAAATACATTATCCAGTGCAGCGGCACCCAAATCACCGATTTCATTGTCATTAATATGTAACTCTGTCAGCGTCGATTTTCTCTCTATTGCTTTAGCCAGTGCGGCAGCACCCAAATCACCGATTTCATTGTGAGACAAACTTAAGCATGTCAGCGTTGAATTTCTTTCCATAGCTTTGGCCAGTGCAACAGCACCCGAGTCACCGATTTCATTGAAAGCCAAAAGCAAGTGTGTCAGCGTTGAATTTCTTTTCATTGCTTTAGCCAGTGCAGCAACACCCGAGTCACTGATTTTATTGTCAGACAAGTTTAAGTGTGTTAGCGTTGACTTTCTTTCCATTGCTTTAGCCAGTGCAGCAGCACCCGAGTCACCGATTTCATTACGAAACAAACCCAAATATGTCAGCGTTGCATTTCTTTCCATTGCTTTAGCCAGTGCAGCGGCACCCGCGCCACCAATTTCATTATTAGGCAAATCCAAGCGTGTCAGCGTTGAATTTCTTTCCATTGCTTTGGCCAGCTCAACAGCACCCGAGTCACCGATTTCATTGTCAGACAAAGTCAACTGAGTCAGCGTTGAATTTCTTTCCATTGCTTTAGTCACGGTAGCGGCACCCGAGTTACCGATTCTATTGTGAAACAATTGCAATTCTGTCAGCGTTGAATTGATTTCCAGTGCTTTAGCCAGTGCAACAGCACCCGAGTCACCGATTTGATTATAGGACAAATGCAACCGTGTCAGCGTTGAATTGACTTCCATTGCTTTAGCTAGTGCAGCAGCACCCAAGTCACCGAATCCATTGCAAGACAAATGCAACTCTGTCAACGTTGAATTGATTTCCATTGCTTCAGCGAATGCAGCCGCACCCGAGTCACCGATTCCATTACCACACTGCAACTCTGTCAGCCTTGAATTTGTTTTCATTGCTTTAGCTAATGCAGCAGCACCCGAGTAACCGATGTTATTGTCTAACAATTTCAAGTGTGTCAGCGATGAATTTCTTTCCATTGCTTTAGCCAATGCAGCAGCACCCGAATCACCGATTTTATTGCAATGTAAGATCAATTTTGTCAGCGTTGAATTGATTTTCATTGCTTTAGACAGTGCAACATTACCTAAGTCACCTATTTGATTGTTAGCCAAATACACCTCTGTCAGCGTTGAATTGGTTTCCAGTGCTTTAGCCAGTGCAACAGCACCCGAGTCACCGATTTGATTGTAAGACAAATACAACTCTGTCAGGGTCGAATTGATTTTCATTGCTTTAGCCAAATCAGCAGCACCCGAGTCACCGATTCCATTGCTAGACAAGTCCAATTCTGTCAGCGTTGAATTGATTTTCATTGCTTTAGCCAGTGCCGTAGCACCCGAGTCACCGATGTTAGTGCCTGCCAAACTCAAACCTTTCAGCGTTGAATTTGTTTCTAATGCGTGAGTCAATATAGCAGTGCTACTGTGACCTAAGCTTACGTAACAACAACTGTAAGAGTGAATTTCAAGATGCGAACCAAGAGCATGCGCCAATTCTTTGCCCAAGGCACCCTGATCTTTCTCACATTCAGTAATACAAATCAATGCAACGCGTAGATAGTGTTCACTTTTAAGTACGTCCTCGTACGGTATTTGGTTAATTTGACTTGCTATACTTGCTATAAATGCAGTGGCTTTTTCCTCGCACCGTTGAGCCAAGATACCACAAATAAACAAAAGCACGTGTTGAAACTCTTCAAAATATCGACTGTCAGCAACTAAGCTATCAGGGCTAACTTCCTCTTCGACAAGTTGGCAACTGAGAAAAAATGCAGCGAACCACTCCTGGAAGCTCTTGTGAAGAAACCCATAGTACAGACTTGGTCTTCGTTTGCTGCGTCCAGGCTGAACTGACAAAAATCCCAATTCAGGTATTAAGTCGCCGGCACTCTCTCGCAATGTGCTGTGCTCGAAATACAGCTCATCATTGAGCAAGGTATTCAGCGCTATACAACCAAGATGCTTTAATTCAGCGTGGTACAATTGTATTGGGTCTTCGTCCGTTTCTGGTAATTTTTTCTTCCGCCTGTACCTTCTCAGAACGCACCGAACTATTTCAAGAAAAAGCAGAGGTCTAGCTTTTGGAAAATCTCCTTGGAAGTCTTCGCAAAGGAGGCAAAGAAGTCTTGTATTTAATGGACTTGCAGTGAGTCCCTCAAGGCTCGCGTCTGCGCGCAGCTTGTCTATGAGCTTTTTCGCCAAATGCTCCTTGGTTACGAAATATCTTCGGATAAAATCTTCAGCATCGTCTTTTGGACCAAAAGCATCTGAAAGAGAGACAGTCAATAAAATCGTCGTTGTTCGTTCAAATGTTATATCAGAATGATGCCTACTGTATGCTAATTAATGAAGTATGAGTCACATAACACTAAACGTGACAAGATACTGTCTTAAAACTGAGATTGAATTGAGATTTCATATTCTTTTCGTCTATATGACCATATAAAAAATGGACCATTTTTCTGTACTACTTCCTTGATAGGTATATGTAGTTGATAATCTAAACTGCCTACACAAATTATATGTGCTTATTGACTGACGAGGTCATGGCGTACGGACCGAGCGCGGCGAGGTCGGTGCGCCATGACCGAGGACCGAATATTTTTCGGTCCGGCCCGATCTAAACACAGTCAATAAGCACTTTATTATATGGCCTCTTTACACTATTTTTGAGTACTGAGACTATAAAGTTTGGACAAAATAAGTAACAAAAATTTGCACAGAAAATTTATCTAATATGTTGTTTGCATTTTCTTTTCTGGATGTAAATAACTTTGATGTTTAAAAGCGACAAAATCCTCTAAAATCGCATCGCACGGAGGATTCCGTGTTCCTAGCAGGGCCATAAGGCTATTCCGGTTCTGCTCAGGCTGATGCGTACGGCCCTCATACGGGGATTTTCCCTGTAGTTTTACATTGAAAGCGCGGGGGAACGGGGCAGTACGGGCCATATGATAAGGTAGCTTATAGACCTCATTCATAAATTTCAGTCAATTTATAATTCTTTAGTCGAATCGAAATTAGCCTACTAAGTTTCCAACCTCGTCCCCGGGGAGTGTCCCCAAAGCCAGGGAAAAGCGCCCTGGGGACGAGGTTGCCAAGTCTCGATACCATACGGTGAATTGAGAAGAATTTTTGCTCTAAACTGAGGCTTGGTAGGCTAATTTGCACATGAATAAAGGAATAATAAAACAGGTGTCATTACTGAATAAGGTCTATAGAGCGAGTTTCAATGGAGTGTCGTAAAACCAAAACCAAACCAAAAAGGACACCAATCAAAACTCGAAGTAATTACACGTAGCCGACACAAAGCGCGGGAGCATCGTGCATCGCATCGCATCGCGCGATGCACTTGCAGGCCACGATTGGTTTTGGTTTCACTTCTGATTGGTTGAAAAAATGGCGCGAGAACTTTGAACCAATCATTGAGTGAAGTAATGCAAAACCAAAGCAATTCGCTATTACTTTCGACACTTAATTGAAAACCACTCTAGAGGTCTGTAAGGGAAATTATTACTCTTCACCGGAAACTTTTCAGTTCCTACGAGAGCACTGCCCACTGTAATGATCTTGTTGGCACTGTCCTACAAGCAGAGGAAGTTTAAGGCTATATTTTGGCAGTATCTCCGTTTAAGTTTAGACTTGCCAGCCTACCTTCGATCTCTCCCAAGTTGTCTTTTGTGTCTTCCTCTTTGCTCTTCCATTGGGTGAGCATATCTTAAAAAGAAGAAAGATAATTGAGTTAGCTCAAAAAAGGTTTCAACACTTTCAAGAAACTTCACCAATAAAAGGATAGATTCTACAACACTGTATCACGACGCATATTTGATATATATTGTGGTGTGCAGGGATCGCATTAGGATATTTCACTCTGAGAACTGGGATCTGTGGCCAAATTTGAGTCCCAAGCATTCTTGGGGGGTCCATTGCTTTAACAGACTTAACGACGTTGTATCACCACTCAGCTATGTTATGGTACCACGTAAAACAGCATTTGTCGCTCAAAAAAATGTGATAGAAATTGTGCCGCAATAGGGTACCATAGCAACAAGATATTTGTTTTTAAATGCTTATACATGTACCTTAAAAACTAAAGCGGTGACCCCTATTTTTTATTGCCGTAAAGTGACAAGTAAATTGGAACACTTTGCAAAGTTAAAAAAAATTCCCTGGAGTGTATTTAGAAAAGTGCACAAACTATACGCAGAATCTCCACCGTGTAATCTCATTGATCCTATTTTCATTTTTTGAAGAAAAACAGACGCAATTTTTATGAAGCCAAACGTTTGAATTTATATTCTTTCCCTCTGATTAAATTATTGATCTTAATTTACGTTTTTGAATTCTGAATACGACTACTCAATCCACCCAATTAAGTAATCGATATCCCTTATCTGCGGCCGTATAGAGTCTAAATCAAGTAGATACATAATGAGACTTCTAGTTGTTCAGCTGTTACTATAAATCACAATGTTTGGTGTTTGTTTCATTCAATTAATTGACACACCTTTGACTTCTCCAACTTGCGACTTCAGCATTTCTGGATTAAAAAAACCAGATAATGTGTCAATAATTAATGAGATAGAAATTGGGTTTTCATTGGTTTGGTTCACCTAGCCTGCAGAGCAGGCGTTTTTTGGCAGGCGAACGCTTGTTCAAGGTCTAAAGTTCGTAATGGGCCGCCATTTTGAAAGCACACGGCCGGTAGAGGATTATATTTCTCTCCGCTTCCCCTTCCCCTTCCCCCACTATCATTTCATACTGTCCTACTCTCACTGAGTGCATTTTTTTTTCACTGGCCTCCGGCCTCTATTAGATGTCGGCCAATAGTTCTTACCAAAACAAGAATACGCCTGCTTTGCAGGCTATAAAATTCACCTTTTCTCTCCTTAGAGTGTCTTTCTAATGCGAGACCACAATGGATCGTGAATGACGGCATTTTCAGCAGTTGCGTACGGATTCCAGTTGCCGGAGGCAATTATAAAGGAGTTAACAACATCAACCTCCAGTCATGTCGCCTTTCACCCTTTTCGTCCTCATTGGCAGTGACAGATTTTACTTTGTCTAACGCCAGACAACTTCATTCATCAATGGGGCCCGTTTAGGGATTAGAGGGTATAAAGTAGGTACTCAATAATTAGTGCAATTTTTTTTTCCTTCCATAAAAATCACATACAATCAGTCAAGAAACAAGGCATAAGCTGATACTGTACAGCCATTTAAATGTTTCAGTCCACACACCTTTCATATTTTCTAGCTTCTCCCCAGTGCTACCCTCATCAGACTTCCGTTTCTTTAACATATCTTTGTAAAAAATGAAAAATCATTACATTTTCAGAAAAAAAAAAAAAAAAAAAAAAACAGGCTAATTACTGACAGTGACTAAGCTTATGTTCTTATGCACCTAATTTGCAAATTCTAAATATGTGAAACATGTTAACTTGCATAACATAAAGTTTGGATGAGACTCTTACTAGAAGCAATTGTTTACTGCAGCACATTTATGCCCACGATCACAGCGTGATGGTGTAGTCACGCTCTTTACGGAATAGAATACAAAGTCTTTATGAAATGTCAACCACAATATATACCAACTTCAACACATAGTGACAATGTCCAAATATTGTCATAGCGCGCTCGATATTCGTTGTGCGTACTCAACGTATATTTAACAATTATTCCATGAGCGCGCGTTAGATATGAGATGGTAAATAGCCAACGAGGCGCGTAGCGCCGAGTTGGCTATAACCACTCTCATATCCAACAAGCGGGAATGGAATAATTGTTTTATTAAATTCCTTAAACTCCAAAAGTTTGGAAGTACGATATACGAGCGAAAAAAGAGAGAAAATATTAGCGAAATCGAAAAAAGTTGATGAAGATGCGATGTTGTGTAATACCTCGTGGTCAGACAGACGCAGGCTCATCACAAAAACATTTCTTACCTTTTCGCGTATCTCTAAGCTTCGAAAGTGATCCAAACTTTCCACAAAAACGTTTTTCTTTTGCTTTATACCGAAAGAAATTTCGCTCTCTGGCGTCAACGTTTTTAGTTTAGCAACGCCAAGCGCAATCATTTACCATATAAGGTCAAACTAAGGTATATGAGCTGATAACCGAGATTGAGTGAACCAATCAGAGCACGAGAATTGCATTATCCGAGGTTGAGAATTTAATAATCTGCGATATACATTATTTTTTGTCTCGCGGAGAAAAATGGTAGCTTTTCCAGCTTTTTTTTTTGTGATAAACGTAGAAAATTGTGTTTTGTCATCAATGTGTTGAATAATAAAACAATTATCCTGCTCAATTTTACAGAATATCGCTTGATCTTAGCCAACTCGGGCAAAGTATCAGGCGATATTCCGCGCGATTTCGCAGGATAATTGTTAAATATATTTACAGTGATACGTTCAGGCTTTGGAATTAGGGTGTTTAGGGTTACCATTTACTTATTTATTTATTTATTTATCTATTTATTTATTTGTTTCGTTTAAGTTGAATGTCATTTGTCGCGGCATTAAACGGGCTTCCTTCAATAATTGTCGTGCAATTAAGGATTAATTTCACTTATATTTTCAAAGTTTTCGAAATTGCCCTTGTCGTTTCGCGACTCAAGCAATTTCGAGTGAAGTTAACCCTTAATTGCCCTCGGGCTCATGCGATTGCATATACTTAATATTATTGTTGCCTATGTAATATAAAAAAAATTAGGAGTTAGATTTCTAGTATTGTCTTTCTTAATCACAAACTCATCTCCGGCCACGTGCGTGACCATGGGCGAAATTACACCCAAGGGCTCGAAACATCATGAAAAAAAAAAAAGGGTTTTATCCAGTTGTCTCCAAATTTGGTGGCATGGGTTCATTGTGAATAGATCAAGCCAACAAACTACCAAATTTTAGCCTGGAAACTTCAATAGATGATATACAATGGCCCTCACAGTTTGTGAAATAATGGCTGCCTCGCGAAAGTGCCTTTGTCTGGTGTGTTTGCGAACTTTCTTGCATTTTAACGGACTGCTTGAAATGATTTTTCACGGCAAAACCTCTGCTAAAGGATGGGAAAAATATCAGGGAAATAATTTCAAGCATTTTTGGAACGGCAGCTAGAAAAGAACGTCGAGAAATTGAAGTTAGTGTTGACTATAAATATTGTGATGGTTGCATATCTCGACTACGAGTACCAGTAACAAGCCTTAATACAACACAGCGAAGAGTGGTTTTTTTTGTTTTTAATCCAATATCAACACTAACTTTGCGCGGGACTGGTAAACAAGCTTTCCCAAGCTGGGTACAGTCGCTACAATATTCTCGTTACGCGCAGCCATTTCAGCACATGTTTTTCAAATGGCACGAACAAAGCCGTGAGTGTCTTTTTCGCGCTAAAAATCGCGCAAGATCGTCAAATTAAACTCTCATAAATGAATATTTTATAATTTGGACTTATAAATTCCAAAAGTTTGGTTATAAAACGGGTTTGAACATCCGTTCATGTTTTCTGCTCACCCGAAGACCGACTCGTCATTAAATTATAGCGGAGCTCAGGCTGGCGAAGCGCACCAGCTTAGCACCATGAGTAAGACTTTTTGGGAAATCTATCCATGTGAGAAATTTTGGTTATGACGTCACGTACGTCCGCCCGTCCGCCCGTCCGCCCGTACAGACTGTCGGGGTGGCAGGAGATTCTCTGGTGGCAGGAGACGTGCTTAAAGAATATAGTAGCTGTAAAGTCAAAACTCGGCGGGATAAAAGACAAGGAATCAAGCTACCTTTGGAAGCAAGTGCTTTTAATTCAGATTCATTTGTGGCGCGAAAAATAAACGTTGAACAAAAAGTGGCCGAGAACTGGGACACATACTGTATGCCTCACATATTTTGTAAAACTCACTACAAAACGAAGAAGGCCTCAAAACGTTTGCAATTCCGTGTTGACAGAGATTCTTACTTATTTCAACCATCACAATTATAGTCTTTTTGAGTGAAATGGATGTGCAGTCGTGAGCTGCGTTGTTTGACTGTGAAATTGCAGTGGAGTAAGCGAATTTACTTAGTACGCTTTAGGTTGAGTTTTAAATTAGTACGATTTTTGCTGCTGTTCTAAACTCAAGAGAGAGGGAGTAAAGATTGACAGTCAAACGGAAAATGTTGTGAAAGAGATTACTGTGCATGTAATTTCAGTTTTAGTTGTTGATTAAAATTTTTGGTTATTGTTTGCAAGGATTGCAATAACAAAGCAACTGGTCTCGATGGTATTGGAATAAAACCATTAAAGCTAGCACTAAATGCTATTGCTCCCTCTCTTACCCATACTTATAACTCAAGTATCGCAAGCGGAACTTTTCCAATTAATTTTAAACGAGCCAAACTGATTCCAGTTTATAAGAAGGACTCAGTTTACGACAGAAATAATTATCGCCCAATCTCAATTTTGCCAATTATCTCTAAACCTCTCGAGAGGCATGTTGCAAAATCGTATCTCAGTTACCTCACTTCTAACAATCTTATTCATAAAAACCAGTCGGCTTATCGACCACACCATTCGTGTGAAACTGCGCTCTTAAACCTCACCGATAACTGGCTTAAGGCCATGGACTCTAGAAAGCTCGTGGGTTCAGTGCTGCCAGATCTAAGCAAGGCGTTTGACCTTGTTGATCATGATTTATTGCTATCTAAAATCGACAAATATCATGTCACCAATACATCTCAAGAATGGTTTAAATCATACCTTAGTTATCGAACACAACGCTGCTGCATTAATGGCCCACTGTCTGATGCATTGGTGCTGGCTCGAGGAGTTCCGCAAGGGTCAGTTTTGGGCCCAATACTATTCTCGCTGTACATCAACGACCTTCCAATTGGAATCTCCAACTCAAATGTCGACATATATGCAGACGACACTACCATATGGAAGACTAACAGTGACCCGCTGCTTATTCAGCGGTCTTCAAGACAGCCTTGACAGAACTAGTAGATGGCTATCTCTGAATAAGATGGTTCCGAACACGAAAAAAACTAAACATCTGATTATAGGAACCGTACAAAAACTGTTGCACTCTGGTAATCCATCTCTTGACCTATCTCTTTGTGGCACTCCGATTGAAGAAGCCAAGGATGAAAAACTTTTAGGCGTTAAGATAGACAAACATTTGAACTGGGATAATTTGCTTGCTTAAGAGAGCTAAGACACATCTCAATCATCGGCTTGGAAATTTATTATACAACGCACTGATTCGACCGTTATTTGAATATTGTTGCACAGTGTGGGGAAGCACCAAAAATGAAAATTTACTTCGATTATTAAGAGTTCAAAAACGTTGTGCCAGGCGAATTTTAGATACTAATTTTTCTGATAATTCTGTTGAACTTTTCAGTAAGCTAGGTTGGTTACCTATTGATGACGTCATACGAATGAGAAAGCTTTGTTTAATGCACAAGATTGTTAATGGCTGTTGCCCTCAGTACTTTAAAGATTATATCTCCTATGTTAATGATAAGCATAGACATAATACAAGGGCATCAACAAATAACAATTTATCATACCCCTTTTTCGTACCAACTCTGGTCTACGCACTTTTTATGCAAGTGTCAACCGACTATGGAACACATTAGATGTTAGCACTAGAAGTATTACACCCCTAAGGAATTTTATAAAGTACATAAGTAATAAATACGTAGTTAGTGATTCTAAGCTCGATCATTTTACTATTCATAGAACTTTCTAATAATTTTAGTTTAGTTTAGGAGTACTTTGTGAACTTTTTCAATCTTTATCAATATTATTATTAATGGACCACAATGTAAACTACTGAATTTTTCAGTAATTGTGTTATCCAATAAAGTTTCTATACAGTTTCTATTGTTTGTTTACTGCTGTCAGCTCAGAGGAGTCTGATCTGTGTGATCACTGTAAACTGTATACAGTAATAATGACCATTAATTTTGTACTTTATGCAGAAGCATAATTATTTCCATGTACACTATATTGCTTTCTGGGGTTAGAAACGGGAGCTCCGCTTTTAGGCTTGGCTAAATCTATATATTGGGAAACAACAATCGACTTTGTTTGTCGTCATAGAGAAATGACATTGGAAGGCGCGGCGGCCTCATGGTTAGTGCGCTCGAATCCGGATCGAGTGGTCCGGGTTCGGGTCCTGACCGGGAACTTAACTGTCACGGTGCCTTTCTGCACCCAGGTGTATAAACAGGTACCGGCGAATCTAATGATGGGGTAACCCTGCGTTGACACATAAAACATATAATTAAAAGAAATGAGAAAAGAAATCCTCGGTTTCCTTTTATAAGCCAAATTTGGTGAAAATATTGGTTAACTCAAAGAAAAAAATTTTTTTTTCAACATTTTGTACCAAAACATGTAATTTTGAATTTTTCTCCATTTCTCCTCAAATATTTCGAAATGTTTTTGCGAATTTTTGTGTTTACGGTTACCTCTCTCAAAAGTCCTTGGTTTTTATGTTGAGTTTCTTTTATTGAAAAACCTACTTTATAACATTTAAAATGAAATATAGTAAGCCACATTGCTATAAATATAAGTCCAGAAGAGTTTAATTTATTAGTTTCATGGGTCTTTGAGGACCCATGTTTTCAACAGGCCGAAAATGAGTTAAATAAAGTAACACACCTTCCACCTGTCCAACCTTGTCCTTGGTTGTCTCTTCATCCGACTTCCACTGCTTTAGCATTTCTGGATTATAAAAAGAAACTAATGAGTCAGTATTTTAAAGTTTCCCTTGATTTGGTGCACCTTAACTCATTGACCCTCATAGCTTTTTCACTGTCTACTGCCAGACTAGTATAACTGCAAGTTTTTTCCACCCGTAATTATATACCTGTACAGTGTGCACTTTTTAAAGTCATGTTAACTAGGCATTAGCTGATATTGTATAAGCCATTTGTTTGAGTAAAAACACACCTTCCACGTTTTCAAGCTTCTCCTTGGTGCTGCCTTCATCAGACTTCCATTTCTTTACCATATCTTCCGTAAAAAATGAAAAAGCACTAAGGTTTAGACAAACAGGCTAATTGTTGAAGATGTCAGAGTTATAATGTTCTGCCATAATTTACAAATTCTGAATGTTGCTTTACGAACCATATTAACCACTAGATAAAATAAATAGGGGTTTTCAAGGGACAATCTATGACGTTTCTTCACAACTTCTTAGAACATACATGATAATATCGTGGAGAAATAACCAACTACTGTGTCTGCATCTCATTAATGTGCAAATCCTTGACACGTCGGTTTAGTCATGAACACACCTTATAGGTACCTACAAATAGACCTTTTTGTTTTCCAATCCCAGACCACGTGCTGTTCGCAAGGAAATTTCCTTTTGTTTTTTTTCATAAGCCAGGTATACATATATGCACATAAATAAGATGCATTTAAAAAAACTGGTCCCCAGAGTAACATCGTGCGGTCTGAAATGGGAAGCTAAAACGGTGTATTCCCCTGCTTTACTATTTTTTTGCAAAAGACATTAAGCTGAGCCTATTTTGCAATCACTTCTTCCTCTCCTCTGTAGGATTTAATTTAAGTCAATTTAACTTCAACCCTTTCACAGCTTTCAAGTGCAATGGAGTGTTCATTCTTTCAAGGAATGTAGTTCCATGTCTCCAAAGACACGAAAAATCCTATCCCTATCTTACCTTTTGGCAGGTATAATTCTCGGAAAGCAGAGCAACCCCTAGTTTTTGGCAAGACGCACAAAACAACTTGAATTCACTAATGGCATACTTTTTTTGTGTGTATTTTTAATTAATGCTAATGCGCATACTCCCTTGAGTCCAGCATACCTTTTAGCTCATCAAGCTTCTCCTTGGTGTTATCATCATCCTTTTTCCACTGCCTTAATAATTCTCGATAGTGCTCCTCAAAATCAGGATCCATGCACTCAGTCTTCAGTCGGCTGATCGCACTGGTATAAGTTGTTCCAGATCCAAGGGAAAGCAGTGCATGACTTATATCCTGCCATAACGTATTGAATGTTGCATCATTAACAGAAGCTTGGCTTGCATGAGCATAAACTTGGTTTCTGTAATACTTGATCCTCACAATGTTTGCCTCAGGACTGTTATCACCAGGAAGAGGAAGCTTGTCCCAGCTTCCAGTACCGACAGGAGGACTGAGACTGCATACATTTCTCAGCAGTACCATTAGAAGTGTAATGTCAAAGCTGGCTGATGACACAGATGAAGAAATAGTTGGGTACAGCTTTCCCCACTGAGTGGGATTCAAAATTCTTTTCTTTCTCAGTGACTGCAATGTAGGGTGAGCTGATGACAAAATTCTGTGAAGAGTAGCTGGAGGATGAATTCTGTCAAAGGCATCCCGAAGGGCGTGGGATCCTACATCCACTAAAAGACGGCACAGACGGGCATAGTTTGTGTTCTCTCTTGTTGTGAGAAAGACTGCTGGACCAGATGCCATAATCCAAGCTGTTGACAACATAAACATGCAAAATGCTGTGGTTCATTGGTAATCCAATGTATAACTGTGCGTAAGTAACGTAGTATAGCAACTGCAGACTGAGTGAAAATAACCATTTACCATCTTGTACAAGAAGGATGTTTGCCTGTTTAAGAAAAGTCAACCAATGGTATATGTATAGCCTACGCATTACTTAACAAGGGACCGGTATTTCTGTGTGCTGGAAAGAACTACCACAACAAACGCAACCAAGACCACGAAAAAAAAAAAAAAAAAAACATTGCAAAATCCTAGCTTTAATACCGAATATAACACACCCTACTTTTCAAAATCCTTCTCAAATAATACATTGGGAAAGCGTGTAACATAAGACTATTAAACAAGATTAACTTGACCATTGTGTCATTATTGCTATGGGCCCTAACGTTGAAAAAATGGTCAAATGAGCCTTAATTGGGTTATAGCTAAAAAAACAGGTTAAATTAACTTGAAGTCAAGACGGCATTGTCGAAAGCTGGGATAAAGGAATAGCACTGGGGTAGCACCTACAGAATCAAATTGCAGAAGATTTGGTTTTCCAATTATAATTCAATTCCACATAGCGGACAATTTTGTTGAATATTGGCTAAATTCCCATGCACATGTCCTGTTTACGGAGCACTAAAATGGTCGCTCGGTTTACAATCACTGCACCAACAGTTACATGTGTAAATCAAACACTCCTCCACTGACGAAGACGTCGTGTCAACCCCCAAATAATAAAATAAGTATTCACCAACACTAAAAGATTATTACTTTAATATAATTCTAGACCACAAAAGGTTAATGATCAGCAAAGTTTATCGATAAAATTTGCACCTCGGTGAATGAAATGACATAAAAAGCCATTTTATTTTTCTCCGTTTGCTCAGAGGTGGACAGATATGTCCAGGAATGCAATTAATTAACGGGGATTTCAATCAACATCACGAGGTGTCTTCTTGCTCTTTAACCCAACTTCAACTTCACTTGTGTCTCCGAATACAGTGTCCCCCAAATGTTGCTCAAGTTGGGATAAACTGCTGCGTTTACCCTGACATAAAAATAACGCTAATTTTTACCCTAACTTTATTGCTTGAAATAGGTAGGAAATACGTAGACTTAAAGGGAGGCTTCTTGTTGTTTATCAAGATTGGGCCTCCATCTAATTACTTGCATTTCTGGATATAGAGCGGTTTTCAATTGAGTGTCGAAAGTAATTTGCGAATTACTTTGGTTTTGCAGTACTTCACTCGGTGATTGGTTCAAAGTTCTCGCGCCGCTTTTTCAACCAAGCAGAAGTGAAACCAAAACCAATCGTGGCTCCCGCATGCACATTTCCCGCCCTTTGC
The DNA here is from genome assembly GCF_036669935.1 of Montipora foliosa. Classification (NCBI taxonomy): domain Eukaryota; kingdom Metazoa; phylum Cnidaria; class Anthozoa; order Scleractinia; family Acroporidae; genus Montipora; species Montipora foliosa. Next base: position 11,019,110 of record NC_090881.1, read on the forward strand.
GTCGACTACGTGTAATTACTTTGAGTTTTAATTGGTTTACTAGATTGCCTCCGTTCTTTTTGATTGGCCAAAGTCATTACGTTGGTTTTGGTTTTACGACACTCATTTGAAAACCGCTCTAAATGGAGGTGCATAGTACCGATATTCAGGTCCAAGTGAGCCAATCAGAATATGCAGAATTACTGATTCTGACTACCCTAAGGTGGTAAATTTCTTTGGATCAACAAATGTAATTTTGATTTTATCTCACGAAGCGTCAAGTAGAACTTCTTTCCAGAATTACAATGTAAGCCAATTATTTCAGCTATAATCATAACCATTACAATTTTCTCAAATTTGATTGGTGCGTTAACTGCTTTATTTTTCACTAATTATTGTCTGGGGTTGTAATCAGACAATAAAATCGGACAGTTCGCTGTAATCGGACAGTTGAATAAGCCAGCTTCATCCAACAATCAGAGAATTTATCACAATAACCATAGCAACAATCACCTACCCTACCAAACTGGGGTTTTTCCAAAATGGACGAATCTGTAACATTAGACAGTGAAAAAGGAACGCATTTGTTTTCTCGGAAATTGTAATAGTTATGATTAATTGGCAATTTGGTCTGTAATAAAACTCGTGATTAAACAAATCGGACTCCAGTTACGCGGTCGTCCGACTTTGTTAATCACTCATATGATTACAGACCGAATTGGACTCCACTCAGTCCTATTACCATTATGAATGTCAAGAATATTCCACGCCTTCCTTTCCCAACATTTTCACAATAATTTTTTGTCTGTATTCCGTGAAGGTTACTGAAATCGGAAGGCCATTATCTACTTGCTTTTCTGGACATATCTGCACGTTTGACAGTGTGCTTGAAATGACATCAAACTCTTGGTAACCTGATCACTTTGAAAGATTTTTTGGGCACTTTTGCCTTCTCATGATAAACGACTTTTCATTAATCAATACCTCTTACGATTACCAAGTTATAGGTCCATACTGTATTGGAAAGGAAACTAGATGAAGTCAAGCAGAGCGTTCAACTACAACCATTCCCGTCACCAGAGCCTTGGATCTTATGCATGGCCGAGGCTCTGGGAAACTCTGTGTAGGAGAACATGCGCCATAAGGTTCTCATACCCCAAAACTGGCTATTTGAACGCTACGGTGCCCGCTCACTCCTCGTGATAACATGAATGCACCAATCAGAGATGCTTTTTATTGTCCTTCAAGAAAACCAACACCCACAATGAACTTATGGACTGGGATTGGAAAGTCACGAGATCAATATAAGGAAAACATGAAGTTTCAGTTTTCTTTCCGGGGCGTGGCGTTACGAGATACATTACATACTACAGTTAAAGTTCCATGGCATCTGACAGCATGCGGCGATGCGGATCCGCATAATTCTCTAAAATCCGCATCCTCCGCATAATTAAGATATTTTCCGCATAAAGCAGAAGAAATGCCTGATATTAGTGATAAAGCAGCTGCTTACCATCCTCAACAACATAAAAGCCAATTGACTATTTTGAAACACTTATTTTCCTGAAAATTGAAGAAAACACGCCATTTCGTTTACAAGATGAAAGTTCGTGAGCAGTTTTCACGCATTCTTCGGCAATGAGCCTGAACTCTAGTTAAACCGTTTTCATAACATACCTAGGCTCGAAATTTTTAAAAAAAGATGCAACAAGATATGAAAATTTAGCCGCAAGTTATAGTCGCAAATTAAATTGCATTATTTGTGACAGTAGGGACAATAGCAATGAAGTTGTGCAAAACAAAATAGGAAGCCGCAATACGTATATGTAAAAATCGCTGAAAATGGTGAATGATCGAGGGAATGGATCGTGGTTCAACCACATTACAATTTTGCTGCATATCTCCAACTTGAAACAAAATTCATGACGAGAAACAAAATATTATTTTTATCGCTGTATTTATTTTAGCAAAAGTTTCGGAAAAATACCATTTGCTAACCCTTTTATTTTAACGGCAACAAGTCGCTGCGACAAAATATAAATGAACCAATGAGAGAGCGTCATATGGTCAGCCATATTGAATTAGAAAACTAGTTCACATTCCCCCTCATACGAGATCACTGCGTGTGCTCCGAACAGGCGTCGTGTGGCAGCGACTTGTTTTGCAAGTAGTACACATGGAGCAACTTTGTCGCAGAGACATGTCGCTGCGACTTGTCGCCTAGTGTGCCCCGGCCTTAAAATCTGGTCAGTGTTCTGTGGTAGTAAAGACAAAGGTAGATTAAAGAGACAAGTGCTCTCTAACTTTGGCAAGTAATGTTCTCCTGTGAAGCTTGGTAGCACAGGGAAAGACCATGAGAAAAATACTAGTTATGCAACAGGGAAGCACTTTCTTCCGTGTCAGTGTTCCTCTAAAGGAAGATTCTTTACGAGGTTTTCATGCAAATCACAGTATCGTCACCAGCATCTAATTATCAGAGTTCCTATATCTTGTTTCCAAAATTGTAGTCTGAACTTGTGAAGTATTTTGAAGCTATAATAAATATCGCAAGGAAGATGTTCAAATCAAATGCCTTCTTTGAGCACTTTCTTGACAGTTGAATCACGCTCCGGCAGTGAAAAGTGATTGCTTTTTCCAACCTCAAAATCAAGATTAGTAGCCATTTACCGTAAGTTAAATCACTGAGAAAATACTTGATCTCGAACTCACTTCTATGTGTTGGGACAGGCGCATTTAATTTGCCGCTGGCAAGTTTTGAATCGAGCTCATTTTGGGTTCTAAGTTCACCTTTCAATTTACAATACTAGAATTACTTGATTGGCGTGCAAAGGACTGCTTGCTTGCATGATTTAAATTATGATGTCAGGGGAGGATTTTTCGTTTGCACATCGGTAAAAGGTGAATCATCCAAACGAAGAGAAACATGTGCTGACGAATCACATTCTTAACTCAACATTTTCCTCACCTTGTTTAGCGTGCACTCTCCGATTTAACTTCGCCTTTTTCAAGGTAGAAAGTTTAATCCGTACCAATAGTGATCGAGACGGATTGCATTCACAGGATCTGTTCCTGAGAAAAAATAGGAATCATTCCAGCAAGTTTGACTCATAGCAATGTTATTCGATTGCATGTTATAACGAATGAAACGAAAATCCTGCAAAAGGCAAAACGCATCTCCGCTATTCTTGGTGCTAAAACAGTAAACGGTGCTTTGTGACTCTTACATACTATCATATGGATAGAACACATGCCTTCGGAGTTGAAACTGACTTGAAAAGCATCCTTCCAGGTCGCTTCAATGATTACCGAAATAGGTTACAACCACGGCAAACTTTGGTGAACTTATGATCTGCTCAAAGTCACGAGATCAATTACTAAAACAGGAAGTATTTTGATTACCAGACATCACGCGATATGAGATGCATAACACGCTGCAGCTAAACAGCGGTTTATAATGCAGTTAATAACCAAAATCTGGTCAATGTTTCATGGTATAAAGGCAAACGTAGATAAAGAGAAAAATGCCTTATAACCTCGAAGCTATATTGCAAGAAAGAGGTTCAAATCCGATATCTTCTTATAAAGCGGTTGATTGAAAATTGAATCATGTTTAGTGAAAAGGGAGTACTATTTCTTTCCAGTCTTAAAATCAAGATATGGAGTTATTACGTATTACTTCACTTACAACATCGATCAGAAATGCAAGTATCAAAAGCGGAGGTCTTCTGGCCAAAATGAGACCGCCATTAAGTTTGGGGTCCACGCTTCGTGCCGTCCCTGCACAAGACCTATTAAAATCTCTCTTCAATTCCATGCGCAAACCGTCTTTAAACTAGTAATAGTTTTCACTACATCTGCCCCCGCCTAAGATAACACGGATGGCAATCAAAATCGAACTGCAAAGTCAACACTTGATCACGCAAAAATATTGCGCGAATATCATTAAGATTAAATAGTAACTGGGAAGTGAAACTGTCGAGCAATGTTAGATCGCTCAAACCCAACCTGTTTCGTTTGATTGTTTCGCAAGAGCTCAATAAAACCCCTAAAACGATGTGTTCTGCTGATTCTTATAATCAATATGGTCCAATTTGTTGAAGCCTCACTCCGGGGAAACTCTGTTTACGTAAAGCAACGGGAGAAATGGAATGATTACAAGACACTTTGAATCTTATTCGACAATCGGTCTAGACCACCAGAATTGTCAGACATACGTATAACAACAATACGTATAATAACAAAGTGTGGAAAAAAAACCCGCATGATTTGAAGATGAAGAAGAACCCATATCAGATTACGAAGCAAGTAACCTTTGATTCCTTCCTTTTTCGGTTTCACTTTTATAAACCGCTGCTTCATGGCCTTCTCTTGTTTTTCGAAATCCTGCGATGTTTTATACTTTAGTAATACTCCAAAGTCTTCAGAATAATGTTGACGTATAGAAAAACAATCATCTAGTTATCATGGCAATTCTTTCTCAAAGTTGACCATCGATCCAAGGGACTTATTAGCCTGAGCGTCTGTTTACGCTTTTCGTTCAACAAATATATCTTTCTTACCTTTTCTGCAAACCGCACTCCCGCAAGATTATTCGGTGTGACTTTTCCCGGGCGCTTTTTGGTTTCCCGCGGAGGAGAAAAAGAGATTTTCTAAAAGCGAACATAAAATGATTTCACGCACTTCATTGTTCGTGGAATCGGGCCAGGTACAGTCACGCGAATCTCACTTACCTCCTCTTAACTCTGAATGAATGATTTGTTACTTTAAATGAATAAATAGAAACTACAAAATGTATAATTTAGGTTTGAAGTTTTCTTTCCAACTTTTAAAACCCTTGATCAGTTCCTTACCAACCAAAATGAAAATGAAACACAATGCGTGAGCGTAAAACATCCACCGGAAAGATAAGGAAATCGAAGAATAGGAAGACATAAATATCCTGAGGTTTCGCTTTCTATCAAAATGTATACGTAAAATAACAAACTACAGTAAAATAATTAAAACAACTAAACGCCTGGCAGGGGTTAGAATCCGGTCACCGGCGGTATACTGCCGTCTGTTTGTCAGAAATTTGTCTCTCAACTGTGCCTTGATTTTCAATGCGACCAATAGGTCACGCAACCTGTCAACTGAATGTATTTGTATTGAGTTTACAGTGAGTTTTGGAGAGACTAAGTACACTACCTTGCGCTAGTGATAACAAGAGTATTCAATTCCTCTAATCCCTCGCCAATGTTACTCCTTTTTCAAAGGAGTTTCCTCTGGAAACATGCAATCTTTTGAGGCCAATATCGTATCTTTATAAGGGTTGTACTTGAACAAGAACTCTCTGCTGAGTTGAGATCTGCTGGCATTGGCTCATACCAGTTTGTCACAACTTTTTCATTTGACTTTAATAAGCAAGGAGTTCGATTTTGTCCACCACACTTATATCAATCCCTATATTATTAGCTGGCTCGTTAATTTCCTTAGCAACAGGAAACAAAGGGTGTAATCGTCGACGATGTTGTCACCGAATTTGTTAATATTAATGAATAGCAATGGATATCCGGAGTTTGAGTAGCCTATCAGCGTGTGCGTTCAACACTATTCACTGTTTTAGTATATACTAAATGAACTTATAAGCTATTGCCACCCTTAATAGGGAGCTTAAGCACGCGCGTTTTTGAGACGCGGACGGCAACCGGAAGTGGGCTGTTTTCCCTTTTAACTTGTCTTCACACAACCACATCAACATTGCCAAGTATCTTTTTTCCATTACAGATTATTAGTATAAAAATGTGACAGACACTACGGTCCTGGAACGCGAAATGTTCCCTTCCGGTTGCGGTCCGCGTCTCAAGAACGCGCGTGCTTCAGCTCCCTAATAGCCGAGCTCCGAGCGCCGAAGGCGCGCGCGCGGAGCACCATGGGTAATAAAACATGGCAACTCATCTGATAGTCCACTTCTCCATGTATGCCAATGTGAAACTCTGAGGAGGAACGTGCTTTTTTTCGCGGGAAGTTCCGTGTCCAAATGCGAAAAACAAAGGCGGCGATAGAGCGGCGGAGATCTAACCCGAAGGTCGTGGGTTCAATTCCCACCCTGGTCAGAGTTTTTCTCTGTCCTTGTGTGGACCCATTTCCATCAGTAGGGCTAACGCTCACATGTTTCATATGGGATAGAAATCGAGCGCTTCACATTACACTCTATTCAGTTAACTCTGTTTAAAATAAGTGCTACACGGCCAACGTTTGAATAAACGTAACCTTTCCTTGTCCTTGAAAGATGATTTCGTCCCTTGTTACACTTCTCCTTGCTGTGTCTATCGACTCTAACTTCAGTGGGACGTTTTATTGAATTCCAAGACCATGGGTTAGCTTTGCGTTACAAACCCCTTTAGCTTGTCCGAAGTAACGATTTATTCTAGTTAGTTTTCGTATTTCAATGAGCGATTAGTTACAGGTGTCATCGGGCATCCAACAAGTTGAATCACGATTTACACGTAAACCATGTTATAGTCTTCTCGAAAAATTTCCTTTCGCAGCTCATTGTTTACAATCTGCGTTTAATCTACTGTAATAGGCCTTATTCACGATAGCCGCTATGATTGTTTTCAAATTGTCATGCAAATTAGCCATGTGTTATGCTGGGAGGCAAACACTGGAAAAAAGGCAAATTGCGGAAAATTGGCTCGTCGAAATATTGAAATAACATTGCAAAAAGTCCTTTTTAGTATTTAGAAATAAGTACCTTTTATAATAATTTTATATCTTTTGATTGCCTTTGACATTTTGACTTTCTACTTCGTTATCTGCTCATTTTTCACTAGAGAAAAGTCGAAGTACCTTGTGTAATGATTGCATTTTACTGCTTAGGTGATAAACATTCAATGAACGTGAAACAAATCTTCTGTGTGGCTAAGATGTTTTTTATAACCTCTCGAACTTGTGTTGTTTGCCCCCTCAGAATTGTGTAGCTAATTTGCATGACAATAGCAAATCCAACACGGTGGCCATCGTGAATAAGGCCTATTGACTAGCACACAAGAAACAATTTAAGCGGTTGGTTACTGTTCAGTGGTTAATGGCGTCGTTCTAGTTTCTTCGAAACAATTTAACGTAGTCCGTAGTTTTAAAACATGAAATTTTCAATGGCCACTTTCCACACTGATATATTTCCGCGACAAACGCTTTGAAGAACCGTATCGAAATATTGACTTTATTGGCTTTCCGGCAAGCGGAGTTCCTTCAGTCTTAATAGAACCCGAAGCGCCCACTGAGTATCCCTTCCTTGAAACCATGCTACACGACCGCTGTCTACTACACCTTGACTAAGTGGGTTCTCCCTGGCTGGGTAGGGCATGATTATGTTTGTCGATAGTTAGTGTCAAGCAAGAAATTATTGTTGTCAGCTGAAGATAGCTTGCGTGCATGAACATCAGAGGTAACAAATAAACTTGATGAAGAATGCAAACGTTGTGCAACATTAAAGTTAGGGGAAGGATATTGTGTGTAGCAGAGAACAAATGGCAAGACCTCATTGCAATTTTTTGTTGGTAAAATTTATTTACACGGGGCTTTTATCTGCCTTAAAATAGCCTTAAAGTCTTAAAGTCTAAGTGTAAAGTTAAACTATTTGGCGTTCCGTCCTTTCCGGATTCGTCGATCTTTCTGTTTCAAGGTATGTTCTCCCTAAGCCGCTTAAATTTTACCTTTTTTTTGGTTTTTGTTTATAGTTTTATGTTTCCAGTGTAGCCGTTGTTTTGTTTTTTCGGTCAGTAGAAAATATTTTTCAGTCCTACGAGGTGTTAGCTATCGTAATTTGCATTTTGTTCCTGCATTCCAGTTCAGTCACTACTTTTAATCATGAACAAGTTTTCAATTGATGAATTGATAATCTGTTCTCTTAATGTGAGGGGCTTATCCAACAACCTTAAGGGGCGAGAAACCTTTCGTTGGCTTAGCATGAAAAAAATTGGAATATTCTTTCTTCAAGAAGTCCACTGCACCAAAGAAAAAGAACGACTGTGGTCATCAGAATGGGGCTTCTCAGCTATTTTTAGTAGTGTTTCTAGCTCAAGTGCTGGGGTATGCATCCTGTTTAACAACAATTTTCAATTCGAAATCAAGAAACAATTTTCTGATCCAAATGGAAGATTTATTTTAGTAGATTTGAAACTGGAAAATAAGACTATAACCTTGGGAAACATTTATGCGCCAAACGATGACAATCCGAATTTTTTTTTAAATGTTCTCAGCCACCTCCTCTCTTTCGAGTGCGAGGACATTATTCTGGGTGGCGATTTTAACCTAGTATTGGACGTGCAAAATGATAAGAGGGGAGGAAGACTGACTACTCACAAAAATTCTCTGAAGGAAGTTCAGAACATAATAAATTCGCTAGACCTTATAATTATCGACATTTGGCGGGTCTCCAATCCGGATATCAGAAGATTCACTTGGAGAAGAAGCAAGCCCGAAATACACTGTCGCTTAGACTTTTTCTTGACGAGTAATAGTCTAAGTTCGGCAATTACAAAAGCTGATATTTTACCAGAGTACAAAACAGACCATTCCTTGATAACGCTCCACCTTGCAAACAATACCAATCCCAGGGGCCCGGGCTTCTGGAAGTTAAATACGTCTTTTCTATCAGATAGTAACCTGCGATCAGGCTCTATTTTAGTTTCGCGTGGTACGTAATGTGGTGTTGGCGAAACGAAAAATAGAGCCTGACCAAATTCCCCTCAGAAATTCCTTCCGCCCACTTTTTTTGATTGATTGGCATGTCCTTCATCGGCCAATCAAATTTACTTCCATTACACCAATACACGCGTGGAGGGCAGATTCACGCTATTTTGTTTTGACCAGAGTTAATTACCGTGGGAGGAATATTATAAACGAATTCGAAAGTTACCGTTGGTTTTAATTTGAGAAAAACACATTTAAAGCATGGGGAATGTTTTCGACGACTATATTGCGGCAAAGGCCGGTGTAATTCTCCCTCCGAACTTCACTGAATATGCAATCTTTTAAGCTTGACATCTTAATTTGTAATTGAGATAACCTAGCATTTTGTCGTTGGACGGTTTGGCAATAGATTTTTAAAGGGAAAAAAAGAGAAATACATTATTCCTTTAACGTGTTTGCCCATGAAGGTTTCTTTGGTGATTTTGCTAGGTAATATCTTCAGTTGCAGCGTATTTCTAAAATTGCTCGCAGTAAAATCATGATAAGTCTGGCTGTTAATTTTTTGATGGAGTACGAACAGTAAGATGGACTCGCAAAGTTTCTTTTATTGTTGTACAATTGATCTCTCTGGAAACATGCCATTTTAGTTTCTGGAGTGCGAGTTTTAAGTTAAATCAAATGGAAATATTATGAAGTGTGCAAACAGACCGTGTCATGTACAGTAAATAAATAAAGGTGTTTGATACACAGATATTCAAAACATGCATTCGTGTAACTTGCGATTTAATCAGCATCTCCTCATGTTGATATATATGTCCCTTGTCTCATCCTGGAAACCAATATGCATCGGCTTTCATTGCCATTTGAAAGAACCACCTATTTAGCTTTCAAAACATCAGGGAAGTTTGTGCCAAAGTACTTTCAACCCCATGGCCACAGAGCTCGACAACGGAATCGCTAATTTCACTCGTTCCAGAGATTCAAATCCGAATCTGGACAAGTTATGAGATGTTTCAGATGGCATATCTCCATTTATACAAATAACATCAAGTTGCACCGTCCACGGCATTGTAAGAAAAAAAGGTAGCAAATTTTTTTGTACACTTATGGCGGATTAGTCTCGAGGACTTCGCGAGCGCTCCGCGCAATCACGATGGCATTTTCACTTCCGGCGTTTCAACAGCCAATCAGATCACGAGTTTGGTCGGCCACAATTTGGCCGACCGTCCGGAATTCTTGAGAGACTTTTGGTCAGGCCCAATTTTAGCGAGCGACGACATAAGAGAACATATGGGCGAAGCTAAAAATGGGCCTGATCGCAGGTTAATCAGATAGTGAATATATTAATTTGATAAAAACAACAATCACTGAAGTTGCAAATGAATACCAAAATAACACTGAGGTTGATGCCGTGCTCCTCTGGGATACAATGAAGATGCAAATTCGTTCAAAGTCAATACAATACGCAAAACATAAGAGAGGCAAAATCTGGAGTCTGTCATAACGTACCTACAGAGGAAACTGGAAGAAAATGACGTATCTGAAACCAACAAGAACACTATATATAATGAATTAGAAGTTAAAAAATTACAGTTAGAAAACGTTGTCCAGCGTCAAACTCGAGGAGCCAAGATCCAAAGCCCGCTGGTACAACGAAGGAGAAAAAAACACGAAATACTTTTTAAACTTGGAAAAACGGAGTTTTAATACCAAAACCATAAGGAAACTTCAGCTTGAGAATAGTAGCGTCATCAAAACAGATGAGGAAATCTTAACGGAAGCAAAATCTTTCTATCACAACTTATATGCATCATGCGCGCCTGATATCTCTGCTCATGACGCTTTTTTCTTCTGCGAAGAATCTACTGCAAAACTCGACCAACACGCGCAGGAAGAATGCGAAGGACCCTTAACAAAAGAGGAATGCCTAAACAGTCTAAAAACTATGGCATCGGACAAAACTCCTGGGACTGATGGCCTTCCAGCCGAATTTTATAAGGTTTTCTGGGAAGACATTGAAGGCTACTTACTTAATGCACTAAATGGTGCATATGAAAAACGTTGTTTATCAATTTCTTAAAGAAGAGGTCTAATTACTCTCTTACCAAAAAAGAACAAACCGGCTAACCTTTTAAAGAGCTGGAGACCTATAACTCTTCTCAATTGCGACTACAAGATTGCAGCTAAATCCATAGAAAACCGCATAAAGAATTTTTTGCCGAACATAATAAATAATGATCAAACCGGGTTTTTGAAAAACAGATTTATAGGAGAATATATTAGACTTATTGAGAGCATTATTAACCACACAAATACGGAACAAATCCTGGGCCTGTTGTTATTTGTAGATTTTGAAAAAGCGTTCGATAGTATAGAGTGGTCTTTTATAGAGAAAACACTAAGACACTTTTAACTTTGGAACATCCTTGGTAAGCTGGGTTAAACTCTTTTATACGAATATAAGTAGCTGTGTCCTCAACAATGGATGGGCATCCGACTTCTTTTCTTTACATCGTGGAGTAAGACAGGGGTGCCCACTGTCCCCCTATTTACTTATTTTAGGCGCTGAAATCTTGGGTAAGGCAGTGAGAAGGGATATAGAAAATCGCGGTATCAAAGTATGGTGACTAAATTAAGTCATTGGCATGAATCTTCTCATCAGCATAGGAGCGTGGTCAATGGTTAAATGGCCATAACCCCCTGTACCAAGGCTGCTGCAAAACAAATCTTTCAGCAAGAATCCCCACTCTTTGCACTGGAATGATACCGTTAAATTAGTATGTACAATAAAATATTTAATACTCAATTGACAATTAAATATTGTGACTGAGGCTGGGACTTAATTATCACGCAAGGAACTGAATTAACTTCGGCATCAACAAAGGACCATTCTCTAGGTCACTTCCCTCCTTTTATAAGCAAGCCCAACTGAGTGAATTGCAAACCATTAGCTAGACAGTGTGTTGCTTGGTAAAAATACAATATACAGTACCAACTTAGAAAATGTAGCACTAATAAAACTTAACCAACCTTGACATCAAAGAGGTCAATTTCCCCTTGCTCTGTCTCTCTGAATACCTTTGACCGAGTAACCATAGCAATCTCCTTCCACTCTCTGCAGACCTACATTGAAACAGGAAAACATGCATGTATTCACCAATGCTGAGATCCATTGCAGACGTGATACATAACAATTGATATGTAGGAAATACAGTAGAATATGTACAGTGTGAGATCTTTGGGGATCCCACCCTTTTCAAACACTCCAGCTGCTTTTTAGCAACAGCCTCGTTGATGTCCTCATTCCCTTTCGACAATGGCACTAGCATAATTTTCTGAATATCTCAGAAAGATTCCTCCATGTCACCTTTAACAACTTCAAGTACTCAACTAAAGAGAAAATATGAAATAACGGCTTCACAAACAATCTACCTGCAAGTCCCACAATCAAAACTGTCAC
>NC_090881.1:11041221-11086221 GCF_036669935.1 Montipora foliosa
AATTGTGTATGACGGATCAGCCAAACCAACCGGACGTCACTCTCTGAACGATTGTCTTGAAACAGGGCCTAATTATACACCACAGTTGTTCGACACACTTGTTAAATTTCGTTGGGACAAGATTGGTATGAGAGCCGACATCGAAAAGGCCTTTCTCATGATTGGAATCAGTGAAATGGACAGAGATATGGTAAGATTCCTGTGGTTTGAGGATCCGAATAATCCGAACTCTGAGATAGTGCAATTGAGGTTTACGAGACTCGTGTTTGGGCTCAGACCATCCTCAGCCATATTGCCATCGACCATTCGACACCATCTAGACACACACGTATCCGAAGAATTTAAGCCAGGTTTCATTGAGCTCCTGAAGAATTCTCTTTATGTCGATGATCTCGTAACTGCGACAAGTGAAAGTCGATTATGCAGCAAGGTGGATTCAACTTGAAGAAACGAAATTTTCAAATGAAGAACGAATTCAAGAGCATTGCATGAGGTTATCAATCGATCTGTTGAACGCGTGGAACCAGCAGTTACGTAAAACCGATGGCGAGAAATTCATCTCCGAAGAAGACGAGTCATGTGCAAAGGCTACTTCAGGACTTCCCATCACAACTAAGAACACCGCCGACAATGCCACCGTCAAGGTCTTGGGCTCTATTTGGAACACAGCAACCGATCAGTTCAAGTTCGATTTTACAGAGCTATCCGAACAGGCGAAGTTACTTCCGACTACAAAGCCATCACTGTTAAAAGTTTCTGCTAAGATCCTCTAGGACTATTGAGTCCGTTCACTATCCTTTGGAAGGTTTTGTTTCAAGAACTTTGCAACAAACGTGCCGACTGGGACGACCAGCCAACCGAAGAACAGCTGAAAAAATTATAATTCACTTATTTTGGAGCTTCACGATCAAACTGTGAGTAGTGTCTGCATACCACAATGTTATTTCAGCAATTCAAGCAACATCAAATCATCCGAACTTCATTGTTTCAGTGGCGCGTCCGAAAGGGCTTATGCAGCAGTTATTTACCCTCGCTCGATTTACGAAGATGGGCGTGTGGATGTCAACCGAATTGCGACGGTCAAAGACCAAGGTCGCACCATTAAAGAAACAGAGCATTCCCAGACTGGAGTTACTTGGGGCTACAATATTAGTACGTCTGACAAAAACCGTACAAAGTGCACTGCCTCGTAGTTTGGAAGCTGTCTACTGGGTCGATTCTATGACTGTGTTACATTGGATAACGAACAACAAACCACGGCGCCAATATGTTTGGAGCAATGTCACAAATGACAACTGAGACAGACGAACCTGCACTATCTGAACTTGTAAAGAATCCACCTGGAACGGCACATGTCCTAACAACGTCTGAAGAACATTCAACGGAAATAAGTCTTTACCAAATTATCAAGTGCCAACGATTTAGCAGTCTTCATTATCTGTTTCGAGTAAGAGAGGTCTGGCGAAGGAAACTAATGCCACTGCAGGAGAAATAGCAGATTTCGAAGATAAACGTGAACTGAACTCCATCTAAGGAACTCAAGCAAGCCGAAATCCTTTGGATTCGTACTGTACAAGCCAATTCGTTTCCTAGCGAAATTAGTTATCTGGACAAACTTCGAGAAGCAACACCCCGTAGAATTCAACAATTTCAATTGTTTTTGGATGAAGACAAGATCTTGAGATGTCGTGGAAGACTGAACAATGCAAATATTTCAGTAGAAACAAAGAATCCAATACTGATGCCCACAAAGGATTGGGATGATATTCTATTTTTTTCCACGAGATTGGCATAACCCCAGACGACAAAGTTACATTAAAATAGTAGCAGCTGGAGTTGCTAGAAAGAAGTGAGGGACTACAATTATTCTCTTACCCTGCCATGACCTATTTACCTCTTATGTCTGTTCTCTTGTTAACTAGTTCTATCTCTTATTTTTCGAATGTACTGAATTGCAACCACATACGCTTGCCAGACAGCTGTGCAAACCACCTTTCTCCCACCCATTTCTGTGCATCCGCCACCACAAATTTCTTTCATAACTTTTGGAACTCCCTTTGTCCCTGCAAAAAGAAAAGTTGAAGGGATGTTCTGCTTCATACAAATAAAAACCACTCCTTCCATTGGCAAAAAAAGGTGGAAGTTACGATTTTAACCCATATCTAGCAAGTAAGGTAGCTACTGGCACACAGGGCACATGTCTTTACTTACTCATAAGATATCATGGCCACTATAGAGTGGTATCCACTTGCTGTCAAGTCATGTCGGCGGTCAGTCATGAGAGTCTACAAACCAGAGAAATTATATATTAGCTGAAAGGTCTCTGAATCCCCTGGGTGATTTAAAATTTAAAAGACGGTGATTATAAGCACGTGATTATAAGCATGGCTAGATAAACTTACAGCCCCTTTCCTTTCAATGGCTTTCAATATAAGCATCTGTGTTCTGGACCTCTTGTATCTTTTTTTTTTTTCATTGAAGAGTCTGCAGCTTTGTTTACAATTTCTAAATAGTCCATGGTGTCATATACTATAAACAATAATAATTATAACTTACACGAGCTTTGTTATACAAGAATATCTTATTTACTAGCTAGAAAAATAGTCCAAAAGGATTGTGAGCTTTAAAACTATCTCAACAATTTGCAGGATGGGCACCAGTCTCGGGGTTTATAGAAAGTGAGGGGAGAGTGCCATGACGTGTCAAAATGTGAGAGGTGAATACCTAGGGTTGCTGCTTGGGTCAATAGTACAAGTATATAGTTACTGTGATTAGCGAGGGTGGAGGAAGATAAGTAATATGATACAACCTCTGAATCATGTATTTTAGATGCCTTGTATCATCTCACATTGTCTATATATACATATCACCAAGACTATCAATTTTGGCAGCCTTATCAAAGCCCTAGTATTGGCTTTCAAGGATGCCAGAACTTGTGAAACAATGAACCATTCTAAAAAGGAGAACCAGATTAGATACTTAGTTGTTTAATATAGGAAAAAATCGAGTTTTTCGGAACATAGACTGAAAGTATATGCAGCTTTCCGGCTGCAAGTCTAACTCAGAGTAAAAATTCCGGATAAAACCCTCAGATGCTGGGATCGAGGAGGGTTATTAGGGCATTTCCCATAGAATAAATCATAGCTGAACGAGCAAGGTGTTTGATCAAAGGACATGTAACACACCCAAGGTTTTAGTACCTGTAGTTAGCGGTGTACTTGCTTCCGATTATGGAGGAGCTGGCTCATTTGATCCTGTGGTCACCCTGCTCGTAGCAGAACTCCATTCGGAGTACGTGCTTATCCATATTCATGTGTTCTCCGTCGTAAACGTAAGGAGAACCACCCATACAGCCTCTGGCCGTAGCCTGTAGCAAAGTGATCAGGGATTCATGTCCGCAAACGAAGACGCTATTCACCTATTCAGCTGATGTGGACCTGCTATGGCCACCAAATCATACACTCACAGAGGACAGCCACAACCCCGGGAAATTCATCCCCTACTTTTCTCGAATAGTGTGTGGGTTCTTTAACGTCCCACAGGGAACTAATGAATATGGAAGATATTAGTGAGGCTGGGCCTACGGTTTTTAGTCCTTATCCGAGAAGACTTGAAAGTCTAGCCATTTGCCAATGTAATCACAAAGGCAGCACTTTCTCCTCAGTTGTTTTAAGGCCCTGAGTCTTGATCCAGCCGGAGTCGAACTCACGACCTCCCGCATGGCAGCACGGTGCTCAACCAACTGAGCCACCGGTGTGCGGTGTTGGGGTTTAGTGGGGAAAGCAAGGAGATTCGAGACAAAATACAGTCCCCAGGGACAGGGGACTGGTAACCTTTTATTTTAAGCAGCCCATGGGTACGGGCAATAGGTGCTCACTACCTTCACACAGAAGACCACTACCTTCATTGCCAAACTCGTGGGACAGATGGGACAAAACTTAATCCTCCATCAGTAATCATTGCTGAAGCACAGAGGAAAGCTCCGAGAATGGGGAGCCACCTATCAAGTGCTCATAACCAAGGACTTTTCTGTGCCTGCACACAGGGAGTATCTGTGCCCTTTAGCGAGGGCCCAGTGTTTAGATGCCCGTTTTTTGAGTTGATCACATTAGTTTTTGTGTACTTATGCGAGGACTATCTGTGCCCTTTGTGCCTGGGCCATCTGTGCCCATAGGCCTTCTATGCCCTTTGCTGGGGATCATCTGTGTCATTTTAGACAGGGGTCTTCTGTGCCATTTGGCAGGGATTATTTGTGTCCATACAATGCACAGGGACTATCTGTGCCCTTTTTAAGCAGATATTAGTGTTTTTCTTTTTGCTGATGGGAAGGGTCTCATTAGTTCCCAGAGGATAGATCTAGTGTTACGAGGTACTGTTGTTTTGTCAGTATTTTTCTTTTGCAGATGTTTTCAAGTCTGGAATGTGGACAGAGTTCCATGACTCCGTCCCAGTCCGTTTTAAAGTCTTCAGCTCGTTCGGTGGAGAACACTGTTATCCCTTGGAAAGCTGATGGAACGGTACGTTCCTACCTTGGAGCTCGAGGTTTTAAGAGGTGGAAAACCTGGGCTTCTTCCAACCAGTTCTGTCATTTTCCAGTCAACCCCTTTCAGTTCGCTCTTTATTTGTTTGCATTGCGGTGTCGTTTACATGAGGCTAATTCTCCATCTTCAAGATGGGCCAGGCTTCAGCATTTAATTTGTAACACAAATTATGAAGTGTATTTTTAGCGCTGGTAAAATAAAAGACATTTCATCAAGTAAACGCAGTGTGTGGTGTATTTTTTTATGATGGTGTATGTTCTGTAGAAGCAATTTTAGCTAATAAAAAAATCTTTTTTTTCTGCGAACTTCAATCGCCGCTCGACATCGAAGGTCTTATCGGTCACAAAAGCTCTTGTTTTTAGCTTGACCGCTTTTGTTGGAATCTCCTATGGGCCCGAAGTCGCAATTGCAGGTTTTCCACTCACTCGACGCTTTTCTTTGATCTTTAAATACAAACTATGTTACATTGTAATACACATTTAATTTTAATCAAAACTATCGCCGTTTGCAGTACATTTTTGACACACTTTCACACTTTTTCATCCAAAGGATGTCAGGAATTCTGATACATTGCAACAAAACGCCTGATCAATATCTAATGGTTTCTCCTCAAACTGCTTTTTCATTGCGATTGAAAAAAACGGTTCAACTACTAACTCCAAGGAGAAACAACGTTTTTACGATGGCTTAAGCGATTAGCGTAGAATACGTTCAACCTGACCAGAGCAGCATCACCCAAGTCACCGACGTTATTGCCAGACAAATGTCAGCAGGGCAGTGCAGCAGCACCCGAGTCACTATGGTTATTGCCATAAAAATTCAACTGTGTCAGCTTTAAATCTCTTTTACATCCATTAGCCAGTGCAGCAGCACCTGAGTCACCAGTGTTAATGCCCAACAAATTCAACTCTGTCAGCATTGGATTTCTTTCCATTGCTGTCGGCAAAGAAGCACCATCCGAGTCAACGATGTTGTTGCCAGACAAATCCAAATCAGTCAGCTTTGGATTTCTCTCTATTGCTTCAGGCAATGCAGCAGCACTGAAGACACCAATGTTATTGCCATACAAATTCAACTCTTTCAGCATTGAATTTTCTTCCAGTGCTTTAGCCAGTGCAGCAGCACCTAAAATACCGATGTTATTGAATAAAAATCTAACTCTGTCAACGATGGATCTCTTTTCTTTGCTCCAGCCAGAGAAACAGCACTCGAGTCACCAATGTTACTGCAAGATATATTCAACTCTGTCAGCAGTGGATTTCTTTCCATTTCTCTTGCCAAAGCAGCAGCATCCGAGTCACCGGTGTTATTGCCAGACAAATTCAAATCAGTCAGCTTTGGATTTCTCTCTATTGCTTCAGGCAATGCAGCAGCACTGAAGACACCAATGTTATTAACTTACAAATTCAATTCTGCCAGCATTGAATTTTCTTCCAGTGCTTTAGCCAGTGCAGCAGTACCCGATTCACCAATGTTATTGCCAAACAAATCCAAATCTGTCAGCTTTGGATTTCTTTTCAGCATCTTACATAATGATGTTATTAAATTACAAATTTAACTTTGACAGTGCTGGATCTCGTTCCATTGCTCTATCCAGAGAAACTGCACTCGAGTCACCAATGTTATTGCCATACAAATTCAACTATGTCAGTGTTTCGTTTCTTTCCAATATTTCAACCAGTACAGCAGCACCCGAGTCACTAGTGTTCCTGCCAAACAAATTCGAATCTGTCAGCGCTGGATTTCATTCCAATACTCCAGCCAGTGCAGCAGCACCCAAGTCACCTATGTTATTGTAAGACAAAAACAACTCTGTTACCTTTGAATTTCTTTCCATTCCTTTAGCAAGTGCAGCAGCACCTGAGTCACTGATGTTATCGCCAGAAAAATTCAACTTTGTCAGCATTGAATTTCTTTCTATTGCTTCAACCAATGCAGCCGCACCCGAGTTACTGATGTTATTGCCATACAAATTCAACTCCCTCAGCGTCGAATTTCTTTCCAATTATCCTTCCAGTGCAGCAGCAAACGCTTCAGCGATTTTATTGCCAAAAAAATTCAAAATTTTCAGTGTTTAATTTTTTTCGAATGCTTCAGCCAGTACAGCAGCACTCAAGTCATCGATGTTACTGTCATACAAATTTAACTCTGTCACTGCTGGATTTCTTTCCATTGCTTCAGCCAGAGCAACATCGCTTGAGTCACCCATGTTATCGTAAGACAAATCCAACTCCATTACCTTTGGATTCCTTTCCATTGTTTTAGCAACTACAGCAGCACCTGAGTCACTGATGTCATTGCCAGCCAAATTAAACTTTGTCAGCATCGACTTTCTCTCTATTGCTTCAGCCACTGCTGCGGCACCCAAATCACCAATGTTATTGTAAGATTTATCCAACTCTGTTACCTCTGGATTTCTTTCCATTGCTTTAGCAAGTGCAGCAGCACCCGAGTCACTAATGTTATTTCAAGCCAAATTAAACTTTGTGAGCATTGAATTTCTCTCTATTGCTTCAGCCAATGCAGCCGCATCTAAGTCACCGATCTTATTGCCATGCAAATTCAACTCTGTCAGCACTGGATTTCTTTCCATTGCTCCAGCCAGAGCAACAGCACCCTAGTCACCCATGTCATTGTAAGACAAATCCAACTCTGTAACCTTTACATTTCTTTCCATTGCTTTAGCAAGTGCAGCAGCACCTGAGTCACTGATGTTATTGCCAGCCAAATTAAACTTTGTCAACATTAAATTTCTCTCTAGTGTTTCAGCCAACGCAACCGCACCCGATTCACCGATGTCATTGTAAGACATATCCAACTCTCTCAGCATTGATTTTCTCTCCAGTGCTTTAGCCAGTGCAGCAGCACCCGAGACACCGATGCTATTGCCATACAAATTCAACACTGTCAGCTTTGGATTTCTTTCCATTGCTCCAGCCAGAGCAACAACACTCGCGTCACCCATGTCATTGTATGACAAATCTAACTCTGTAACCTTTGGATTTCTTTCCATTGCTTTAGCAAGTGCAGCAGCACCTGAGTCTTTGATGTCATTGCCAGCCAAATTAAACTTTGTCAACATTGAATTCCTCTCTATTGCTTCAGCCAATGCAGCCGCACCCGATTCACCAATGTCATTGTAAGACATATCCAACTCTGTCAGCGTTGAATTTCTCTCCACTGATCTAGCCAGTGCAGCAGCACCCGAGACACCGATGCAATTGCCATGCAAATTCAACACTGTCAGCTTTGGATTTCTTTCCATTGCCCCAGCCAGAGCAACAACACTCGCGTCGCCCATGTCATTGTAAGACAAATCCAACTCTGTAACCTTTGGATTTCTTTCCATTGCTTTAGCAAGTGCAGCAGCACCTGAGTCTTTGATGTCATTGCCAGCCAAATTAATCTTTGTCAACGTTGAATTCCTCTCTATTGCTTCAGCCAATGCAGCCGCACCCGATTCACCAATGGCATTGTAAGACATATCCAACTCTGTAAGCGTTGAATTTCTCTCCACTGATCTAGCCAGTGCAGCAGCACCCGAGACACCGATGCAATTGCCATGCAAATTCAACACTGTCAGCTTTGGATTTCTTTCCATTGCTCCAGCCAGAGCAACAACACTCGCGTCGCCCATGTCATTGTAAGACAAATCCAACTCTGTAACCTTTGGATTTCTTTCCATTGCTTTAGCAAGTGCAGCAGCACCTGAGTCTTTGATGTCATTGCCAGCCAAATTAATCTTTGTCAACGTTGAATTTCTCTCTATTGCTTCAGCCAATCCAGCCGCACCCGATTCACCAATGGCATTGTAAGACATATCCAACTCTGTAAGCGTTGAATTTCTCTCCACTGATCTAGCCAGTGCAGCAGCACCCGAGACACCGATGCAATTGCCATGCAAATTCAACACTGTCAGCTTTGGATTTCTTTCCATTGCCCCAGCCAGAGCAACAACACTCGCGTCGCCCATGTCATTGTAAGACAAATCCAACTCTGTAACCTTTGGAATTCTTTCCATTGCTTTAGCAAGTGCAGCAGCACTTGAGTCTTTGATGTCATTGCCAGCCAAATTAATCTTTGTCAACGTTGAATTCCTCTCTATTGCTTCAGCCAATGCAGCCGCACCCGATTCACCAATGGCATTGTAAGACATATCCAACTCTGTAAGCGTTGAATTTCTCTCCACTGATCTAGCCAGTGCAGCAGCACCCGAGACACCGATGCAATTGCCATGCAAATTCAACACTGTCAGCTTTGGATTTCTTTCCATTGCTCCAGCCAGAGCAACAACACTCGCGTCGCCCATGTCATTGTAAGACAAATCCAACTCTGTAACCTTTGGATTTCTTTCCATTGCTTTAGCAAGTGCAGCAGCACCTGAGTCTTTGATGTCATTGCCAGCCAAATTAATCTTTGTCAACGTTGAATTCCTCTCTATTGCTTCAGCCAATGCAGCCGCACCCGATTCACCAATGGCATTGTAAGACATATCCAACTCTGTAAGCGTTGAATTTCTCTCCACTGATCTAGCCAGTGCAGCAGCACCCGAGACACCGATGCAATTGCCATGCAAATTCAACACTGTCAGCTTTGGATTTCTTTCCATTGCTCCAGCCAGAGCAACAACACTCGCGTCGCCCATGTCATTGTAAGACAAATCCAACTCTGTAACCTTTGGATTTCTTTCCATTGCTTTAGCAAGTGCAGCAGCACCTGAGTCTTTGATGTCATTGCCAGCCAAATTAATCTTTGTCAACGTTGAATTCCTCTCTATTGCTTCAGCCAATGCAGCCGCACCCGATTCACCAATGGCATTGTAAGACATATCCAACTCTGCAAGCGTTGAATTTCTCTCCACTGATCTAGCCAGTGCAGCAGCACCCGAGACACCGATGCAATTGCCATGCAAATTCAACACTGTCAGCTTTGGATTTCTTTCCATTGCTCCAGCCAGAGCAACAACACTCGCGTCGCCCATGTCATTGTAAGACAAATCCAACTCTGTAACCTTTGGATTTCTTTCCATTGCTTTAGCAAGTGCAGCAGCACCTGAGTCTTTGATGTCATTGCCAGCCAAATTAATCTTTGTCAACGTTGAATTCCTCTCTATTGCTTCAGCCAATGCAGCCGCACCCGATTCACCAATGGCATTGTAAGACATATCCAACTCTGTAAGCGTTGAATTTCTCTCCACTGATCTAGCCAGTGCAGCAGCACCCGAGACACCGATGCTATTGCCACACCAATTCAAGACTGTCAGCTTTGGATTCATTTCCATTGCTCCAGCAAGAGCAACAACATTCGAGTCATTCATGAAATTGTAAGACAAATCCAACTCTGTAACCTTTGGATTTCTTTCCATTGCTTTAGCAAGTGCAGCAGCACCTGAGTCTTTGATGTCATTGCCAGCCAAATTAAACACTGTCAACATTGAATTCCTCTCTATTGCCTCAGCCAATGCAGCCGCACCCGAGTCACCAATGTCATTGTAAGACATATCCAACTCTATCAGCATTGAATTTCTCTCCACTGATCTAGCCAGTGCAGCCGCACCTGAGTCACCGATTTTATTGCCTTTTAAATTCAACTTTTTCAGGGTTGAATTTCTTTCCACTGCTATAGCCAGTGCAGCAGCACCCAATTCGCCGATGCCATTGTCAAACAAATTTAAATTTGTCAGGGTTGAATTTCTTTCCACTGATCTAGCCAGTGCAGCAGCACTTGAGTCACCCATGTTATTGCCATACAAATTCAACTCCGTCAGCTTTAAAGTTCTTGCTTCAGCCAATGCACAGGTACATTTGGCACTGATGTTAATGCCGAACAAACGCATCTCTCTAAGCGTTGATTTTGTTTTGACTGCTTCAGCCAGTGCAACAGCACCTGAGTCACCGATGTTATTGCCAGACAAATCTAACTGTTTAAGTGTTGAATTTCTTGTCACTGCTTCAGCCAGGGCAGTAGCACCCAAGTCACCGATGTCATTGTCATACAATATCAACTCTGTCAGCGTTGAATTTCTTTCCAATGCTCTAGCCAGTGCAGCAGCACCCGATTCACCAATGTAATTGCCAAGCAAATTCAACTTTGTCAGCATTGGACTTCTTTCCAATGCTTTTGCTAGTGCAGCAGCACCCAAGTCACCAATGTCATTCATTAACAAATTCAAATTTGTCAGTGTTTGATTTCTTTCCATTGCTTTAGCCAGAGGAGCAACACCAGAGTCGCTGATGTTATTAAAAGACAAATCCAACTCTGTAAGCGATGAATTTGATTCCAATACGTGAGCCAATACGGCAGCGTCGCTGTCACTTAGTGAAAAAGGAGAGCAAAATGCGCTCTGAATTTGAAGAAGGGAACCAAGAGATTGCGCCAATTTTCTGGCAAAGGTACCCTGGTCTTTCTCACATTCATTGATACATTTCAATGCTGCACATAGGTGATTAGAACTGTAAATTGATTGGTTAATTTGACATGCTATACTTTCTATAAGTGCCAGGGCTTTTACCTCAGACTTTTCAGCCAAGATACCACAAGTAAACCTTAGCACCTGTTGAAACTTCTCAAGATATGTGGTGTCAGCAACTAAGCTATCGGGGCTAATTTTCTCATCGACAAGCTGGCAACAGAGGTAAAATGCACCAAACCACTCCTGAATGCTCTTGTGAAGAAACCCGTAAGACAGACTTGTTCCTCCTTTGCTGCATCCAGGCTGAACTGATAGAAATCCGAATTCACGTATTACGTCGCTGGTACAATTATCGAATGTGCTGTGCTTGAAATACATAAAATCGTTAAGCAAGCCATTCAAAGCTATACAACCAAGATCCTTTAACTCAGCATGGTGTAATTGTATTAGGTCTTCATCCGTTTCTGGTAATTCCTTTTTCCTCCTATATCTTCTAAGCACGCACCGAACTATTTCGAGGAAAAGAAGAGTTCTACCTTTTGGCAAATCCCCTTGGAAGTCTTCGCAAAGGAGGCAAAGAAGTGCTGTATTTAAAGGACTTGCAGTAAGTCCTTTGAGGCTTGCGTCTGTGTGCAGCTTGTTCAAGAGCTTTTTCGCCAAATGCTCCTTGGTTTTGAAATATCTGCGGATAAAATCTTCAGCATCATTTTCGGTAAACCCTTCTACCTCTAGCAGGGTGTCACAACATTTCCGTACTTTTATCCCAGCTTCACGGCGTGCTGTAACCACTAAGTGACATTTTGGAAGCATTCTCCCTTGAATGATTTCTTTATAGGCGCGTAAGTTATGCGCTGGCAGCTCATCCAGTCCATCAAGTACCAGCAAAACCTTTCCCTGATGGTTTCGAATGAAGTTGAAAAACTTTTCTCTTTCTTTTTTGTTCATGTCTTTCGGTAAAAGCTGGTCATCAATAGCTTCCCATAAGTCAGAATGTATGTCTCTACATTTCAACAACAGCAACACTTGGACATCAGGAAAATAATCGGCAGCTTTACAGTTCTTGGCCCAGTCGTAAGCAATCTTGTTACAATAGGTTGTCTTTCCCATGCCTGGCTGTCCTTCAATCAGAACCTTTCTGGGTTGTGAACATTCCTCATGTGGTTTGAAGATTTCCAGCATGTTGACAGTGGAGTCAGTCTTTGTGCCTCGTTCTTTTTTCCTGCTAACCATTTTAAGCCTGGTAAAAATGTTGTCAAGCTTGAATGTAAACTCTTCGCACCATGGAATTGGTGCAAGCCAGCCTTCCTGGTTTTTGTACAGTGTTCGAATATCGTCCACAAAGTCAGCTGGTCCAAAAAGTTCTGAAAGTGAGAAACAGTCAATAACTGGAAAAAATCGCTGTGTTCACCCACCCGAACTGCTTTAGTGGAATTAGTGAAATATGAGTCACATTCATTGTGCAAGGCCTATCATGTTCTTTTACGGACAAATATCATGCATTTCCGCCTTAACAAAGAATACTTGAAAGATAAATTTACAATTTTTCAATTTAATTCCCATTTCACTTCAACATTGATCTTTTTTCTCAATAAAATATGTCGTATATTGACGCCTCAAAAAGTTTAGTTTTGGTTTCATGAATTTTTCTTTGTTATTACGAATGGTAGAAAATATACCTACTACTCGTAAGGGTGATTGTGGTATTAACTTATGGCTCAGTTACACTAAGGAGAAATTGCGACTTTTGTAATACATGTATCATCTGTTAAAGGTCACACTTTGAATACTTCTCAAATACGTACGGTAAATCGTAAGACAAATCTCACAGCACTTGGATGGGGCATTAAAAGAGCCCCCTTTCTTTTCAAGGAGAGTCGGGACGGAATTCCCCTACTGTTTGATCTGTTCATCTCCCTGTCCTCAGGGCATCTGTAAATCCTACCAGTAATTTTAATATGACTGAAACAATTGCCGTCTGTTCCGTCATCATGAAAAGTCCTCTCCGAACTGTTGGTACACTTTTTGACGCCTTGCTGAAAAAGCCCTAACTCAAATGATTCACGCACGCCGACCTCCAATAAAAACACGCTCATTATCTCAGAAAATAAGACGCATGACGTGTGAATCTACCTTCCTTCTCACTGAGCTTGTCCCTAGTGCTGTCTTCACTGAACATCCACTGTTTTAGCATTTCTTGTGGAACACAAGAGAAAGTCGTTATACGAAATTTGAGATTTTTTTATGTAAAAGGAGGCAAAAATATTCTCACTTAATGCTTGATCCCCAAAGTCAACAGTTGTTAATGTCAATAAAATGCTCTAACTCACCTAGTATCTCTTTAAGCATGTCTTTGCTATTGCCTTCATCTGTTTCAAGCCTCTTTAGGGTATCTTCATCAAATTAAACCAACGGATAGGTTAATCATGACATAAAATAAAAGAACAACCTAAACAAAACATGTGAAAAGAAGGGTTCATGGGTGACAAGAAAAGTATTTAATACCTGTATATACCATACACTCAGAATAGTGCTTTCCGCACAGTGTGATTGGCTAGCTCGGAGGCAAATAGCAAGTACCATTCCCCTCTGAGCAAAGGGAGAAAAACAAAATGGCTTCCCGTTTCACTTCGCTCATTATTGGACCTGTCATGTACTTCACTGTGCCTGTCATTTGGTTAAGCTACAGACACACGCAGTTGCATTAGCCTATGCTGACTCCATTGTTTTCAACCGCTAAGCCGATAGTATTTTTGCATAGCTTATCTCTCGAAAACAAAGCTAAAGTTGGAGAAAAACAATACCAGGGCAATGTTCTTAAATTAATTTCCAGTCAATTTTCAAATTTTGGGCTATTTTTGAGCAAAACTAAAAATCGGCCGAACATTGTCACTTACTCTGTTTTTGCTTCCAGCCCTTCAATTATTTACCTCAATGTCGGTGGAAATTGTAATTATTTACCTCCACTCCGGTAAATATTTGTCAATTAACCTTTTAACATGTATTAAACAGTGAACTGTCCCTACGTAGACAAAGATGAATGAATTTGAGTAGACACGAGATAAGGTAAGTTCGCATTGCTTTATCATTCACTTATTAATAAAGATAATAATAAAGAGGAACAGGAATAAGAACAAACAAACAATTTCTGTCTCTACAGATCCGAGGAAAGATGTCATTGTTTTATTGCCTTATCTGGGTTCACAATCCAACTATTTCTCGAAACATCTCAGATCATGTGATATAATTTCTACTCGATTGTTGACCTTGAGATCATCTTTCAGAACACTGGTAATATAAAATCCTTTTTTCCTCACAAAGACCACTTGAATCGCTCTCAAATGTGGAAAGTCAAACATAAGGCAAGCTGCTGGGATTGTGACGATTTCGACATCGGAAAGACCAAACGAAAATTACATGACAGAAAAACTGGACACTTTAAGGCTCTAACAGGTAAAGATCATCATTCAGCTGTTGCTGACCATGTCACAACAACTGGACACAACATCAAATGGGACAATTTTGATATTATTGCATCAAGAAAAACAGATTATCATTGTAAAATATAAGAGACAATGTACATCTAGGAGCTGAAGCCCACTATGAATTTGAACGTTAGAAGTGGGAAGTTGTTACTGTATTAGTAACAATCAACCACTGTCAATGCTTTCTTGTTTTTTTAAGATCGTTTTTCAATATAGTACCCAGATCTCTTTATTTCGTATTTAAGAAAACTGTGAAAATGTAACGGTTACTTTTGAGAATGCCTATGTAGACAAGCATACAAAAAATCAAGTAAATTTAAAACGCATTTTTAAACATGTTTATCTCCGCTGTTTGTACATGTATTTTATTCTTAATTAAGCTACGATGGCCGAAAAGCAAGAGTTTATATAATGATAGAGTATAAAAAATAAATTTCAAGGCCATTATTAGGGAGAATTTCCGTATGAGTTAAATATATTCACCAGCCTACCTTCAATCTCTCCCAATTTGTCTTTTGTATTTCCCTCTTCCCTCTTCCATTGGGTGAAAATCGCTTTAAAAACAAACGTTAAGGAGCCTCAAACCAGTTTCAATACTGTCGAGAAACTGTATCATTATGTTGATACAACAATGTATCACCACTCATGCGGATACAAATGTATGTTATATGGTACCACATAAAGCAACAATAAATTTACTATAACTTACTAGCAAAATGTGCTGCACTTTTATTTAAATTACTAAAGAGTGAAAATGACTAACCCCCTAAAAAACCATTGTTGCTAAGATAACTACCGGATTTATGGAACAAAATTAATAAACACTAGTGTCCTTCTTGTCAGTTTTCTTTCTTCTTTTAAGATCTTATATTATATTTTTCTTCGGTTATTGCTCACGTGCCTAAGTTTAATATTTACACTTAAAGCTATTACTTGTGTAGCTGTGTTTGTGCTTCTAGTAATAATAACTTCTTTAAAGTAACTTAATTCATCGTTTATAAAGTATAACATTAGAGCTGAGCTCCAAGCGCGCTTTTCGCGGAGCACCATAGTTAAGAAAATATGGCAACCCATAAATGCGAGAAAATCTGGTTTTATAACCATGACGTCATGAACGACCGTACGTCGACCCCTCCATGTATGCCAATGTGACCAATATCATGGTACTTTACAGCATACATCTTTGATATTGGACATGTATGTTTTGAATAGACACCTGTCGAAACAAGGTATCCGCTGACCAGTATCACATGACCATATCGCGGGCTCAAGCTTAGAGCTCACCAAGGTCATGATAGCTGTGCCCCACACTGGCGGCTACGCAGTTATTCAAGTCAAGCATCGAAGGGATATAAACTTAAAGTTGAGTGTTTATTTTTAATTTGCTTAGAGCTGCTTTTTCTCTGTATTGCAATTTTTGGCATATCTTTAGAAGCTCAGATAAGATTACATGATGCCTGGAGGACCTATGACTAGAACAGAAACGAAAGGAGAGCGAAACAGAACGACAACGACAAAACGGAATACCAGTAATAGCTTATACTTGTTGGAACTCCACAAGTTCTTTCCTTGGGCACTGAACCGTTTGTTATTTTTATGGATGCATTATTTAAAGTTGGTGCGTATTTTTTTGGTCAGGAATGAAACAGGAATTAAATAACAATTATCTGTACTATTTTGGAAACAAAGATAAAGCTGAATTGTCTGTTTGTTTTGCTTTAAAATGCGAGCGAACAAGTGCTTTTTTAATCCGTTTGCCCAAATGGTTTTCGATGTGCTTCGACAGTGACAGGAAAATTTTGCCCTTATATTACAAACAGATAATCAAAATGATTTCTCGTAAAGTGAGTGGGAAATTTCACCAGCTTGTGTTTTCAAATTTTTTTTTTAAAGCACCTAAAGGTAATTTAGCGTTGAAGCGGATCTTGTTTGAAGTTCGTCCTTTCTTGGTTGCATTGCCATATTTTGCCGATTCTTGTTCTAAGCCATTAAGCTGGCGTTTTTCAGTGAAATAAATCAAAATGTGAATGATCTCGTTTTCAGAGATGAAGTGGAATAAAGTACATCAGTAAAACTATTTTTTTGACCTTAAACTGACAAAGTTTTTTATGGTTTCTAATTTTAGCATGATTCCTATTCGCTGGGTATTGATAGTTAACTCTGAAATGGCTTTTTCCTTTCCATTCACTCAATGAGGGTGTGCTTGATTTCTTTAGAAACTTGTGCGGTTCAACAAAAATTCATTGCCAAACTGGTGAGTTCCAAAGTGAATTTCACTCGAAAAACCAATATCACACTTATTGCTTTGTGATTCATGCGATAAAGCTTTTTAGCGTAAAATTTACCATGGAATTCACTAATTAGGCAATGAATTTTTCCACAGAAGAAAGCAAAGAAAATGATTCAATTATTAAGGCAGCAACCGGAAACATTTTCAATAACCCTACAGGCAGTAAGATTAAATAACCAGGGATCTCCGCTTTTAGGCGTGGCTAAATCTATATATTACAATTTTTGCTCCCACTCAACTCGATTAGCTGTGCTATTTTTGGGTGGGACTTGTACATGTATCAGTAAATCATTTTGTATTTCGTTCTAATATTGTTCATTGTATTATTTGCAATTGTGTAAGAATCAATAAAATGATTCAATAAAATGATTTAAATGCTAAGAATCAATAAAATGATTTAATTGGTTTCGACAGCTGATAGCAAACAACAGATACACCCAATATTTTGTCTTTAACTGCTTATAACTCAAAACTGAATTCGATGAACCCCATTTTTTATTGGCTGAGAGAAATAATCAGTTTAAATTGGAAATCTTAGGAAAGATAAAAACATTTCTCTGGAGGGGGCTTAAAGCTACAGTACCTTCACAACTGGAAAATTTAAGGTGGCTTGAATCCACTCCAAAGACCTTTGACTCTCGTCAATGGGGGGACAGTTTTTTTTACTATGCTGTGTGCTAAAAGTTTTTTTCCCAGCCTCTTGATTACTTTCCAGCAATAAAAAAATGTAATAATCTCCTTTGTCTAATCTCCATGATTTCTTGAAGAAAGAAAAGGAAGCAATTTTTATGAAGCAAACATTTTAATTTATGGCCATTCCCTATTATTCAATTATTCATCTCATTTTAGGTCTTTTAATTCTGAACACTATTACTCAATAAACCCTATTATTACTCAGATACTGTATCTACGCAGCCTTGTAGGATCATAAACTAGTTACACTAGTGAAATTTCTAGTTCTTCCGCCGTCAATATAAATCACAGCGTATGAGACTTGCTTAATTAACCCTTTGACTCCTAAGCTGGCCTGAACTGGCCATACTCAATATTTTACTTGTCAATGAGGAACCCGTGGGAGTCAATGGGTTAAGACAATAATTAACATACCATGCACTTCTCCAATCATCTCCTTGATGCAGTCTTCATCAGACTTGCACTGCGTTAGCATTTCTGCATTAAAACCATAAACAAAAGACCGCAACATAATGAGTCAAAAATGAGAACGACATGGGCTTTTTATTGGTTTGTTTCACCTTAATATTGACCTTTTTTCCTTATAAGAATGTCACAATATTTTACTTCATGTAACGCAAGGCTACAATGATGGAACAAGAATGGTGGCAAATTAAAAGGTGAAAGGGCTAACAACATCAAACGTCCACTCATGACACCTTTAATCTTATCCCTCTGTTCGGACAGTTGATTGTTCTTATTTGTATGCAAATTAGCTTCTTTTTTGGTCGAATTATTTTTAATCAGGTTACACTACCTCATTAGTGAGCACAATCAGTTAAGTGTCTCAGGAGTTTTCTTGTTATCCCCAAGGGGCCAATTAGCACAAGTATATTAGGACCGAAAATTTTGTTAAATCGTTTTTCGTCCTGTTAAACCGAGTGCATGTTATGTAGCTGCTACACAAGTACTCCTTTTTCCTGTCTTCTTGCACACATTCGGTAAGCCTTGTTATTTGTTAATATTGCCTTTTTGGTTTAAATTTTACGTAGTTAGACTCCAAACTCATATTACTGTATTTCTTTCTTTCTCGTAGCGAACTTCGCATTGTTCCAGGTTTGTTGTTAATAGCAGAGGCGTGCATGCGCAGAGTTATTTCTTTTTGTTTCCGAGCGTATTTGTCCTTCACATCGTTCACAAATGTAACACGTAAAGTGAAAGTATTATGGCTTTAAAGTACAGCGAGGATCTCGCCGTTAGCGGTCTGTTAGGGCTTGGTCATGAAGGCATTTCTAAGCAAGATCTTTCCTACATGAAAAATTCTAGAAGTGGTGATCTGTCATGGTTAACGAGATTGTATAATGAAGTTGAGAGGTTGATGGGTGATTCTGCTCGAGTTGAGGAGGTTCTGCTAAAAAAGGACATAATTAACGGGGACATAGTTTTTCAGTGAGTGATTAATGGGGACATAGTTTTTCAGTGAGTGATTAACCCATTGACTCCCAGGGGTTCCCCATTGACGAGTAAAATCGTCTGGCGTTAGACAGAGTAAAATACGAAGTCTGGCCAGTTTCGGCTGGTTTGGATGTCGATCGGTTAACAAGCTTTGAGGAGATTCATTTCTCTATGCTGGCACTTCTTCCAGATCACAAAGAAAGAAAATCTTTTGAGGATTCATTTGCGGTTCAAGTTGAGAGGAGACAGAGCTTTATGTCGAGAATATAATTTTTGAGTGATCGTGAGGCGATTCGTGCTAAACCCCCTGTAGAACCTGAGGATTCCATTAGTCAAGCGGCGTCACTGACTTCAATAAAGGGTCGTTTGAATTCCAAGTTCTCAAAGTCGTCGAAGAGTCTTGCGAGTATTAACAGTCAGGCGTCAAGTACATCTATTGCGTGACTTCGAGAAGCTGATGAACTCCGTTAATTAGCTCAACGTAAGCTGCAGCAACTGAAACTGACTCAAGAATACGAGCAAAGGCGAGCTCAGCTGGAAAATGAAGCACAGAGACTTAAGTTAATTCATGAGTTCAAATTGGCAACCGCGAGCGAGAAGGTAAGGTCTGCCTTAGTCTTCGATCCTGTAGCGCTTGATGCCCCTCTAGGGAGTGTGGAAGGTACTCGCCACAGGCCTGGGGGCCCAGAAGGGTTTCCTAGGTCCGGCCCTGCTACGACGCCAAGTGCTATGAGTGAGCCGGGAAGGCACGCTATTTCTTCTCCAGTTGAATCAGTAGTCACGAAGAGTCATGAACCCATTGGCTGCTGAATGGACTAGCACGTTATCAACATCGCCTATCAATAGCGCTCCTCCACCTCCTCACGCAGGCCAAACGAAAGTAAGGTGGAAGATCTGGTCAGGACCTTAGCGTCAGCCTTAGATGTAGGTTTCAATATTCCTAGAGCTGAGATATTAATATTTAATGGAGACCCATTGGAGTATTGCCAGTTTATTCATAATTTCGGCGTTAACATTGCCAGTTTGATTAATGATCGTCGAAAACGGTTGGCGTATCTCATCCAGTATTGTAGAGGTGAAGCCAAACAAGTTATTGAGAACTGTTGCATGTACTAGACAGAACGTGGTTATGAGAAAGCTAGGGAGATCTTGTATCATCAATTTGGAAGACCTCACATTGTTGCTTAAGCCCATGTAAACCAACTAACCAAGGGCCAGATGATATTGCAAGTAACATGTTTGGCCAGCGCTTGAGTGTGAACAGTTCGAGAGACAGAAGCAGTAGTAGACCTCAACAGAGAAATAGGAATGACACTCCACGTCGAGGTACAACCCTGGCTGTGAGAGGTGTTCGTGCTTTAGAGAGTCCTCACGAGAGTTCACACGAGATAAGGGATACTGTAGTTGACCCTCCACGTGATGGTTCACATCGTGATTCGAGTAGGATCACACACAGAGATATAACCACAGATAAATGTACCAGCCTTGGACCTCGTGATGTCTCGTGCAGCTACCCTCCTCCTGAAGTCTGTACTTCCAGTCCGCAGTGTCCTTTGTGCTTTAAGACACATTTCTTGAAGCACTGCATAGCCTTTAAAGCAAAGAATTATCAGGAACGCCTTGATCTCTTGTTCCAAAAGAATATTTGCAGAAACTGTTTGGTACCCGGTCATTATGATATGCAGCCGTAAGACTGTGAGAAACGTCCAGTTGCATAAAAGGAAACATCGCACCCTACTGCATTCCCCGGATGGGGCGCGTGGTAATAACGATGTTGACCATAGAGTAGTTTCACACCAAGCGTCGGTTACGGCATCAAACAGCATCATTGGGACCGGCAGGAAATGGGTCTGCCTTCGAGTCATCCCTGTACGCGTTCAAGGTTTATGTAACGGTCGGGTCATTGAGACATACGCATTGAGACATACGGTGCGGACGTGTTGTTGTGTGATCATCGACTATTGGAGAAGCTTGGTTTGAATGGAATAAGCCGGCAGTAAACTCTTACTACCCTTAGTAACACTGAAGAACAAAGTGGGTTGGAGGTTGCTCTGAAGGTCTGCAGCTTATATGGTGTGCCTGCCTCTGCCTGCCTGTCAATTGAAGGAATTCCCTTGTCAGAGGAGAGCATTCCAGTACCTGATGATTTAAGGTGATGGCCCCATCTGCAAGATTTGAGTTTTCCCTAGATTGATGATCAGACAGTAATGCTTTTGATTGGCGGAGATTGTCCCAAGGCATTTCGGGAGCTAGCCGAGAGAAAAGGGGCAAGTGATGAACCGTATGCAGTTAAGTTTCCGTTAGGATGGACCCTATTGGGCCCATTGGTCCCCCGAATCCTCAGGAAGAATTTCACGTGAACTTTGTGTGCTCCCGGGATGACGACGACTTGCTTCAGTCGCAAGTGAAGACGTTCTGGTTGAATGACTTCAGTGAAAAGTTTGGCTGCATCTGAAATCCGGACATCCAGTTTATGACCCCCTTGGGTTCTTGGCGCCGTTCACAGCGAAGTTGATTATGCAGGCGCTATGCAGGAAGAAGATTGGTTGGGATGAAGGTCAAGCTCTGAGCGACTGGAAAGATTGGCTAGCTGCTTTACCTAAATTTTTGGGAGGTTGCAGTAAGAAGATGTTACAAACCTGACTCATTTGGTGAGGTCGGTCACACTCAAGTGCACCATTTCTCCGATACATTCCAGTACGCCTACGGAGCAGCCTCCTATTTACGCACAGTTGATACGGATGGCAACATTCACTGTTCAATTGTCATTGGAAAGTCTCGTCAGGCGCCCTTAAAGGCAATCACAATCCCTCGCTTGGAGCTGTCGGGTTAGTGGTATCTGTGAAGCTAGATAATAAGACCCAGAGAGAGCTCGTTCTGCCTATAGAGGAGAGCATCTTTTGGAGTGATTAAACAATTTCTCTTTCAGCCATTTTTAGGTCATCTACCGAGAGCTCTCCCATAATTGGCCCTAAGTGATTTTCATCATCATGATGTCACACTTTGCAGAGTAGAAAATGCTTGTACTTCAACAACCACGCAACTCTTCTCTTGAGCCTATTCCAGGAAGAATAGCGCTCTATAAATTAATTCATGACATTCTTGTGTGACATCGCGTACGTCTGAACTTCACGCTTTATCTCTGGGTGATCATCCAGTATGTTCGGTACTGTGACAAGGCAGGGCCAACATTCATCTGATTTCCACAAAAACTCAGAGCCAAGCAACCAACGCTTATTACGGATTAACTGTTCTGCAGTTAGACCAAAAATTTTGTTAAATCATTTTTTCGTCCTGTTAAACTGAGTGCATGTTATGTAGCTACATAAGCACTCCTTTTTCCTGTCTCCTTGCACACATTTGGTAAGCCTTGTCATTTGTTAAATATTGTCTTTTTGGTTTAAGTTTTATGTAGCTAAACTCCAAACTCATATTACGGTATTTTTTTCTTTCTCGTAGCGAACCTCGCATTGCTCCCGGTTTGTTGTTAATAGCAGAGACGTGTGTTTGGAATAAAGCACAGTTGTTTCTTTTTTCTTTCTGAGTGTATTTGTCATTCACACCCTCCCAAATGAAACTGATAGATTTCATTCTAACGCCAGAGAACTGTACTTGTCAATGGGGGGGGGGGGGGGGGGCAGCTATAGGGGTGGAAGGGTTTAAAATAGGTATTACATAATTGCAAGCCTTTTTGCCTTCTAAAAAATCACGATATAGTATTATACAACCAGTCCCAAAAAAGTCCAGAGCGGATATTATGTAGAGCCATTTGTTTCAGTGTCACACACCTTCCATATTTTCAAGCTTCTCCTTGGTGCTGCCTTCATCAGACTTCAACTTCATTACCATATCTTTTGTAACAAAAATGAAAAATAACGTTTTCAGACAAACAAGCAGATTACTAACAGTCTCTAAATTCAATACAATTAATGTTCTTATAACCGTAACCTACAAAAGCTCAATTCTACATATAAATGTGGCTTTATGAACCATGTTTATCTGCATATAATAAACATAAATTTCGGATGAGACTGTTACAGTCTCTGTCTGATGAGTCTGTTATTGAGAGAAAGGCTCAGTCAGTCAATGTGCGGCCTTGTGACATGGTCACCAGCTAGATCCCCGTCTCATTCGATCGATGTCTTTGTCGACATTCCTCTGATCAGTGTAGCATTGACGGAGAAGGGTGGTAAAACATGCGCACTGAGCACTGACGGGCCACAAGTGTATCAGTAACTCTAGTTCACTGTCATGTGTTACCCTCATAAAATAAAGACCTTTTTTTGACTGGCAGCAATATTTACTCCAGCACATTTCAGTCCACGATCGCAACACAATGGACACGTAAGCCACATATACATGTACTTTATGTCAAAAAGCACGAAGTTTCTACATTTTGTACTACGTTGAAATGTCAACTACAAAGTTGAGCATGAATATACAACAAGTAAGGGTTAAGAGTCAGGGTACTGCACGTTACCATCAATTTCTTGGCCTATGTGCAGCAGTTTTGACAAGTACCAACAATCATTAACAAAATTGACTTAACGTAGCAGGTGATTTGGTGAAATTTTAGACACTTCTTTCCACTGGGGTTGACTTTTATGTACCAGTAATGGCCGCACGAAAACCTGGGCTGAAGTCAAAAGAAGAAGCAATGGGGGAGGGGAAGAGGAAAAGGAGCCAGGAACTGCCTGCTTTTTTCGATACTCCTGTTCGCGAGGGGACAGGGATAACATCGTTCTGGATTGGCTGATGATGAGTCAAAAAAAAATCTGCCTGTCAGTCAAAATTTATTGCTTAGGTAAAAGCCTAAAGACAGAGCCGACCATCTGCTTTCCAAAAAAATTGGAAACTTGTTTGCGGGAGCTTGACGGCCGAGATTTTCTGGTGCCAGCGAAATGTCTTCTGCATTAGTGATCAAATCCTTGAGAAGTATCATCGATGACCAGGTTCAAGAAGCTGAAGGATTAGGGTTCACGAAAACTTCGTTGGCCGTTGCCATCAACAAAGCTGAAGAATTTTACAGTTTTCAAAGCGTATCCCGACAAGTGAAGCTTTCACAGTAGTGTAAAGCTCGCCATGCTTTTTTGGCTTCAGCATAAAATCTCTTCAGTACATATGCATTCGCCAACTTGTCCTTCGCGTCGATGACACGAGTGACTCTTCGTCTACCTCTCTTTCCTTGAGTTACTCTCGAAATACGTTGAGTGCAACTTTTGTTCCTTTCTTAGTATTCTCACTGTTCTTTCGATCAACTAAAGATGTCGAATCATTCTCTGACAGCTTGGGGAACCGATCTGCCATTTTCACACAAGAGCGTGATGTCAACTGCGCAGGAGCAAAATATTATTTGCAGCAAAACACTTATTTGTAGGCAGTTTTTTGCAGGTCACGTGGTGGGCTTTCGGCCAATGAAAAGGAAGGACAAAATACAACGAATGATAATTATTATTATTGCTGCCTATGTAATATAGAAAAAAATAGGAGATATATTTCTAGTATTGTCTTCTTAATCACAAACGAATCTCCGGCCACGTGCGTGACCATGGGCATAATTACACCCAAGGGCTTGAAACATCATGAAAAAAAAAAAAAAGAGTTTTATCCAGTTGCCTCCAAATTTGGTGGCATGGGTTCATCGTGAATCGATTAAGCCAATAAGCTACCCAGTTTTAGCCTGGAAACTCCAATAGATGATATACAATGGCCCTCATAGTTTGTGAAATAATGGCTGCCTCGCGAAAGTGCCTTTGTCTGGTGTGTTTGCGAACTTTCTCGCATTTTAAGGGACTGCTTGAAATGCTTTTTCACGGCAAAACCTCTGCTAAAGGATGGGAAAAATACCAGGGAAAGAATTTCAAGCATTTTTGGAACGGCAGCTAGAAAAGAACGTCGAGAAATTAAAGTTAGTGTTGACCATAAATATTGTGATGGTTGCATATCTCGGCTAAGAGTACCAGTAATAAGCCTTAATACAAAACAGCGAAGATTGGTTTTTTTGTTTTTAATCCAATATCAACACTAACTTCGCGCGGGAATGGGACACAAGCTTTCCCAAGGGGTGTGCAGTCGCTACAATATTTCCGTTACGCGCAGCCATTTCAGCACATGTTTTTCAAATGGCACGAACAAAGCCGTGTGTCTTTTTCGCGTTAAAAATAGCGCAAGATCGTCAAATTAAACTCTCATGAACGAAAATTCGTAATTTGGACTTAGAGATTTCGAAAGTTTGGTTATAAAACGAGTTTGAACATCTGTTCATGTTTTCTGCTCACCCGAAGACCGAAACGCAATTAATTACAGCGGAGCTCAGGCTCGCGAAGCCCACAAGCTTAGCACCATGGGTAAAAGTTTTTGGGAAATCTATCCATGCGAAGAATTTTGGTTATGACGTCAGGTACGTCCGCCCGTCCGCCCGTACAGATTAGGGACCTTTAGCAAAGCCACCTTTTAGGAAGGCGACGGGGCCCGGAAGTGAAGTTTTATTTCCGTTTGACGTCGTAGGTTTTGCGCGAAGTCGTCTAGGCTCGGCGCCGACCTCAAAAGCCTTGTTTTGGCGGTGTGCATAAAACGTGACTAAATTTAAGTCTTTTATCCGCTTATACTCGTCCGATTTTGGCCTTTTTGTTTTTGTACCTCGTAGAAAATTCAAGAGAATACCTTCTCGTGATTTATTTGAATCGCTTTTGGCATAAAACGCATTTTAATCATCGTATTTCTAAAGGACAGCTGTACACTCAGATTGAAGATAGGCGGCATCTGACGATCAAATGCAACAATTCAAGTAAGGTAACTTGATCAAGGTTTTAGCTGTTTTGAATCTTCATTCTTATCAAAATTATGTTTCACTCTAGGCCGATGGAGTGG
The DNA here is from genome assembly GCF_036669935.1 of Montipora foliosa. Taxonomy (NCBI): domain Eukaryota; kingdom Metazoa; phylum Cnidaria; class Anthozoa; order Scleractinia; family Acroporidae; genus Montipora; species Montipora foliosa. Next base: position 11,066,944 of record NC_090881.1, read on the forward strand.
AGCGACGAACATGACGTGCTTTTTCTGAGAGAAATGTTAACCAGGAATGTGTTTGGAGCAAAGAAAGGAAGTCTCGCTCGTGGACTGACTTGGTGGATCTTAGCAGCACACACAGTCCCCCTAAACCATCGTAAATGCTTCTCTTTCTGGAACGGAAGACACCAGGAATCTGTAAAGCATCTGCAAGGCTTTTCAACTCGAGATTCGGCCTTGCAGTCAGCTGAATTCATGTTTTCTACATCGAAAACATCGTACGATTGATAGCTAAATATGGATTTTTGAGCGATAACAATCGTATAATGGATCAAATTCTTCGTCAGAAATGTGGTTTTCTGCATCGCTTTGCAAAAGTATCTCCTGACAAGTGTTAAATTTGTTCATTTTCGCGGACAAAATTTCAAAAATTTCACTGCGAAAACCGTCGGTGCTAAAGGTCCCTACTGTCGGGGTGGTGAGGCAGGAGAGTCTCTGGGGACGCGTCACCTCGACGTGCTCACAGAATATAGTAGCTGTAAAGTAAAAATCGGCAGGATGAAAGACAAGGAATCAAGCTACCTTTGTGGCGCGAAAAATAAACGTTGAACAAAAAGTGGCCGAGAACTGGGCCCCATACGGTATGCCTCGCTGCCTCACGTATTTTCTAAAACTCACCAAAAAACGAAGAAGGTATGAAAACGTTTGGAATTCCGTGTTGACAGAGATTCTTACATATTTCAATGATCACATTTATAGGCTTTTTGTGTGAAATGGATGTCCAGTCGTGACCTGCGTTTTTTGACTGTGAAATTGCAGTCGAGTAAGCGAATCTACTACGCTTTAGGTTGACTTTTAAATTAGTACGATTTTTGCTGCTGTTCCAAACTGATGAGAGAGGAAGTAAAGATTGACAGTAAAAAGGAAAATGTTGTGAAAGAAATTACTGTGCATGTAATTTCAGTTTTAGTTGTTGGTTAAAATTGTTGGTTATTGCTGTCAGCTCAGAGGTGTTTGATCTGTTTGTAGTATGTGCAAGCATAATTATTTCCATGTACACTATATTGCTTTCTAGGGTTAGAAATGGGAGAACCTCTTTTAGGTTTGGCTTAACCTATATATTGGGAAACAATAATATAATCGCCGTTGTTTGTTGTCAGAGAGAAATGACAGGTGTTGACACATACGGTTTGTAAAAGAATGATAAGAAAAAAAAATTGCGGTTCCTTTTTTTTAAGCAAAAGTTGGTGGAAACGTTGGTTATCTCAAAGAAAAACAAATCGTTTTCAATTTTTTGTACCAAAACATGTAATTTTGAATTTTTCTCCATTTTTCCTCAAAGATTTAGAAATATTCTTGCGAATTTTTGTGCTTATGGTTATTTTTCTCAAAAGCCCTTGGCTTTTACGCTGAATTTTTTTTAAATGGCAATTTTATTTTATTTTATAACCTTTAAAACGAGATATAGTAAGCCACATTGCTATAAATATAAGTCCAGAAAAGTTTGATTTATTAGTTTCTTGGGTCTTTGAGGACCCGTGAGTTAAAAAGAGTATCACACCTTCCACTTGTCCAACCTTGTCCTTGGTTGTCTCTTCATCTGACTTCCACTGCTTTAGCATTACTGGATTATAAAAAAGGAACACGTTGAGTCAGTAATTTACGGTTTTGTCTTGATTTGGTACACCTTAACTCATTGACCTGTCTAACCGCAGACTCCTATAACTGCAAGTTTTTTCCATCCGTGTGTATCATCGATGTATTACACTGTATACTTTTTAAAGTCATGTTAACTAGGCATTGGCTGATATTCTGTAAAGCCAATTGTTTGAGTACAAACACACCTTCCATGTTTTCAAGCTTCTCCTTGGTGCTGCCTTCATCGGACTTCCATTTCTTTACCATATCTTTCGTAAAAAAATGAAAAAAATATTTTTTTTTAGACAAACAGGCTAATTGTTGTAGGTGTCCGAGTTCGTAATGTTCTGGAACTTAATCTACAAATTCTGAATGTGGCTTTACGAACCATATCAGCCCCTACATAAAATAAACAGGGGTTTTTAAGGGAAAATCTGTGACGTTTCTTCGCAGCTTCTCAGAACGTACATGATAATAACGTGGAGAAGTAACCAACTACAGTGTCCGCATCTCATTCATGTGCAAATCCTTGACACATTGGTTTAGTCATGAACACACCTTCTACCTACAAATAGACCTTCCCATCCCAGACCATATGATGTTCTCCAGAAAATTCCCATTTGTCTTCTCGCAAGCAATGCGTACATATGCACATGCATAAGATGACATTTGAAAGAAACTGGTCCCCAGAGTGTCATTATGCTGTCTGAAATGGGAAGCTAAAACGGTCTATTCCCCTGCTTTAGTAATTCTTTGCAAAAGACGTTAGGCTCAGCCTATTTTGAAATCATTTCTTCCTCTCCACTGTGGGATTTAATTTGAGCCAATTTAGCTTAACCCCTTTCACAGCTTTCAAGTGCAATGAATTGTTTATTCTTTCAAGGAATGTAGTTCTATGTCTCCTAAGACACGAAAAAAGAAAAGGTTTGTTCTTGGTACATTTTTGGTTCTAGTAGACAAAATCATAATAAGTGAACAGTTTCTGTAGTTTTCTCTATCTGATTTTTTGGCAGGCAGAATTCTCGGGAAGCTAAGCAAACATCAGTTTTTGGCAAGACACAAAACACCTTTAATTCACTAATGGCATACTCCTTTGAGTCCAGCATACCTTTTAGCTCATCAAGCTTCTCCTTGGTGTTATCATCATCCTTTTTCCACTGTTTTAGTAATTCTCGATAGTTCTCCTCAAAATCAGGATCCATGCTCTCAGTCTTTAGTCGGCTGATCTCACTGGCATAGGTTGTTCCAGATCCAAGGGCAAGCAGCGCATTACTTATATCCTGCCATAACATATTGAATGTTGCATCATCAACAGAAGCGTGGCTTGCATGAGCATAAACTTGGTTTCTGTAATACTTGATCCTCACTATGTTTGCCTCAGGACTGTTATCACCAGGGAGAGGAAGCCTGTCCCAACTTCCAGTACTGGCAGGGGGAGTGAAACCGCATATATTTCTCAGCAGTACCATTAGAAGTGTAATGTCAAAGCTGGTTGATGACACAGATGAAGAAATAGTTGGAAAGAGCTTTCCCCACTGTGTGGGATTCAAAATTCTTTTCTTTCTCAGTGACTGCAATGTAGGGTGAGCTGATGACAAAATTCTGTGAAGAGTAGCTGGAGGATGAATTCTGTCAAAGGCATCCCGAAGGGCGTGGGATCCTACATCCACTAAAAGACGGCACAGACGGGCATAGTTTGTGTTCTCTCTTGTTGTGAGAAAGACTGCTGGACCAGATGCCATAATCCAAGCTGTTCACGACATAAACGTGCAAAATGCTGTAACTGTGCGTAACCAACGTGGTATAGCAACTGTAGACTGAGTGAAAATGGGAGGGCATTGACCATCTTGTACAAGATGGAAAGCAAAAGGGATGTTTGCCTGTTTAAGAAAAGTCAACCAAAGGTACACGTACAGCCTACGCATTACTTAACAAGGGGCCGGTATTTCTGTGTGCTAGAAAGAACTACCACAACAAACGCAACCAAAACCACAAAAAAATACACATAAAAATAAAAAAACAGTGCAAAATCTTTAATACCGAATATAACACATCCTACTTTTCAAAATCCTTCACAAATGGTTACATTGGTTTAGTGTGTAACAGAAGACTTTTAAACAAGATTAACTTGACCATTGTGTTGCTATTGCTATGGGCCCTGAAGTTGAAAAAAAAAGGGTCAAACGAATCTTCATTGGGTTAGAGCTAAAAAACAAGTTATTTTAACTTGAAGTGAAAACAGCATTTTCCAAAGCTGGGATAAAGGATTAGTACTGGGGTAGCACCTACAGAATCCAGTTGCAGAAGATTAGGTTTTCTAATTCTAATTCAATTCCACATAGCGGAAAATTTTGTTGAACATTGGCTAAATTCCCATGCACATGTCCTGTTTACGGTTTACAATCACTGCACCAACAGTTACATGTGTAAATCAAACACTCCTCCACTGACGAAGACGTTGTGTCAACACCCAAATAATAAAATAAGTATTCACCAAAACTGAAAGATTATTATTTGCTGTTACCTTTCCCTTCGATGGAAATATTCTGACCATTGACACATGTTATTAACTCTTGAACAAGGTATATTTTCTGAGAGGTTAAAAGTAGTCCATTTGACAGTTCTGTGCTCGATTAACAGGCCTTTGAGTAAAAGCGAGGCTGGTGTTGAAATTGCTCTGATTCAAACTTAACCCCATTGCTTTTCTTATGTAAGTCATGTTGTAATGCTAACGAGTTTCCATTTACAGAACTTACAAATGGTCTCTTGCCAAGGTGCTCCCGATTTTTAAACAAGGATTTCGTCTTTAATGTCATGTACATGTATTCAGCATGAAATGAGCATTCCACGCGCGCACTCTCATCGGTCAACGGCGGAGTTTAGATGAGAGTATGTAAACACGGCTGTGACATGGCTGGCGAATCACAAATCCCATTCCTTTCTTGGTGTGCACCTTTCCTTTTAAACTTTTTGTCAAGGCAGAAAGTTTTAATCTACTGTGTGTACAGTGATGGAAAACGATTGCACAGGATCTGTTCCCGAGCCAAAAAGGAATTCAACATAAGTTTTAACACATAGCAATCAGTTTTGGCGGATTGACTGTTTAAAAGAATCAGTTAATTGGAACGAGAAGCCTGAAAAGGTGCTAAAACAGTAAAAGGTGATTTGTGATTCTTACATAATATCGTATTGCATAATAATACTTCTTGAGCCCGCCATTAATTAGGTTGTCAACTTCCAATTTTCTTCATGTAACATGTAAGGCCAAAACGTTCTCACGTGTATACATTAAGAAATGAGTTCCCAGTTGCACCATTAGTCGAAGTAATATTATTAAGACTGTAGGTTCATTGTAAATGAGGATTAAATTTGAATGTGAAAAATTAGGTTGCTTAGGATAAACCATCGAAACAAATGACATCACCTATGCTCAGTCCGTTCAAACTCGGTTTCTGAAAAAAAAAGGCCTTGCCTATAAAGGGAGCTGTCAATTTTCTAGCGTATTATTGTCAGCTGATTGCTCAGTTGCAAAATTCTGCGTTTCAGTTATCGATTCGCAAAAGGGTGAAAGGCATGATGTCTACTTGGAGAAAAAAAACCGATGAAAATCACTTATCAAAATCATTGTTCGTTGAATCGGACCTGGTAAAGTCACGCAAATCTAACTTAACCTGTTTTTAATACTGAATGAATATGTGTTTTGGTTTCTGGTAATTTCCTTTAAAAATTTTGCTTGTAAGTGCGTAATAGAGAAAAATGCAAAATGTATAATTTAGATTTGAGGTACTCGGTACAAATTTTAAAATTCATAATGTGCGTAAACTAATATATTCCAGTGGAAAATCAACCAAATGAAAGAATGAGAAGATATAAATGGCCGTATTTATACTATCTGGGCGTATAAGACGTCTTAGACGATTAGCATATGTACGGGAAATAAGGTGTACGCATTAAACGTCAGACGAATTAAACGTCTCAAGTTAAGTGCGTCTAAACGACGCACTTAACAGACGTCTTAGTCGTCTCAGACGTCTAAGCCGTCTAGTATAGAGACGAGACGCACTAAACTGGGACTCACTTAGCAATGAAGTTTACATAGTCTCTTTGGTGATTAAATCCCAGTATCTTTTCAAGAAAATATGAATTTGATTTCTAGCCATCGAAGTTAAGTGCGTCCCGTATTTGTATTAGTCGCAATTACGGCCAAACGTTTAATGCATCTGGACGTCTTAGACGTCCTGAAGTATAAATACGGCGAATATCTTGAGGACGTCACGGTCTCCATCTAAATATACATGCGTGACACTGACAAAGTTCAGAAAGATAATATAATATGGCAAAAAGCAAGACAAACGTACAAGACACATCTTTTGTTAAGGTAGCGCTTACACCAACGCGGTTTGTACAGGAAATCGCACGACCTCGAGTACAATTCGTGATTAATAGGTACGAGTGATTTTGACAGTTCTCAAAATGGCACGAGCCTTTAGGCGAGTGCAATTTGAGAACTGTCAAAATCACGAGTACCTATTAGTCACGAATTGTACAAGAAGGTCGTGCAATTTTTTATTTATAGTACTTTCAACAAAATTACGATTTTTTGAAGAATTGAGTCGAGTACCTCAGCCGAGTTTTCTTCGAGATTCTGATTTATACCACGTTCTTCCACTAAACTACGCCACACATTGATCCAGGAATGTGTGCTTTTTTTTGTGTTGTCGTTACTAGCTTTTTCTTTTAAGTTTTGGATCCCGTCTTTACTGGAAATTGCGAAGCGACTGTCAGCCATTTTTTGTTGACGTTCAAATTTGCCGCTTACGCGTCGTTTCCATGGAAACGTAATAGGTACTCCTACGGAGTACAATTTGGGATTAATTGTACTGCTCTTGACCAATCAAAACTGAGTAATTTTGTTGAGTGTACTATAAAATTTGTAACCGCATGGCTATTGATGCGGTTACACCTTCGGTTTACACGGCACCATTCGAGACTGTGGCCAAGTCTATTTGAAATCGCTGCCAAAAGGGGAACGTTTTCGAGACGTTTGATTGTTTTGAAAGATTTCAATAAAGCCACTAAGATATCGCATTTTTTGTTGCTATGACCAAAACAGTGCACTTTGCTGACTGGTTCATTTTGTCAACGCTTCATTCACCGGCTATTTCTTTAAGATTACACAATTTCTTCAATGCCCTTGAACGTAACATTCGAAAAACAGTCTAGAGTTGAAAAATTTTCTATCATGCATACGTAAAACCTAGCGTTTAATTGTAACAGCTTGTAACGTATGAAGAACAGAGGATGACAATAAAGTAGAACCGAAATGGGTAGAAGCATAGCCTCCTATCGCGGACTCTTTTATGGTCAATCGTTCCTCCCGCCCGGACAAGACTTACCTAAAAGGAGTCCGCTATAGGAGGCAAGTAGGAGCAATGACCTTTCATTGCTTCCTCTTTCGGTTTGACTTCATAGTTAAAAGTATGACTTCAAGTGTATACCTTGAGAAGAGAAATCTCCTCTAGTTTTTCCATATCCTACCATGTTTTCCCTTTTAATAATACTGCAAAGTTTTTAGACTACACATGCACCTTATTACAATTAACTATAAACATCATGAAAATTCTATCTAAAAGCCGACCATGGATCCAAGCGACTTCCGCGCAAGCTTCTCTTTACGATTCTGGTCCAACAAAGATCTTTCTTACCTTAGCTTTGTACAACTCTCACTTCCGCAAGATTATTCGGCGTAAGGTTTGCCGGAGACCTTTCGGAGCCAGAGGCAACAAAGGCCCTCTCCTAAAAGGGAACATGAAAATGTTAGCATAGCATTGTTTGTTGAATCGGACCTGGTAAAGTCACAAGAATCTGACTTAACCTGTTTTTACTGGGTTGCCAAACCCAGTCGGAATGTGTGTTTCATTTCGTCGTTTATTTTATTTTATTTTATTTTCCGTGTTGGTAAAAGTCTTGCCTGTCACTCCCCTGCTAAGTGGTGTCTTCGTGCATAGAGTCTTCTGTGCGAATTTTGTTTGGTTTGAGGGGGTTGGGGTAATGCGTAAATTTACCTGGTGCACACAGGAGAACATTTAATTAACCTGCAATGGCGTCGAAAGTCATCGTAACGCGAATGGCGTTTTAGTGCATCTTTAAACCAAATACACCCTTATGGAGCTCAAGAATGGAACGTCAATTGGATAAACAAGAAAGGCGGTGAAAAATGAATATCCCTAATCTTAAAAGCGACGAGTAATGGACTTTAACAACAGTCTTTTGCCCATCGAGCCGAAATCAAAGTGAGCTGTATTTCTAATATTTTGCCAAGTGTGCTGTTATGTACAACACTGAAACCAAATGGAAAATTCTGTGGTAACTTATGGGTTCAACAATGACAGAGAAGGAATCGAACATCTTAAGTGGATCTGGATAAACAAGGAAGGCGATAAAAAAGATAAACATCTGGAATCTTTGAAGCGATAAGTAATGGTCTTCGACAACAACTTCATTTTTCGCCGCTTGATATCAAGTGAGCTTTGTTTCTAATATTTTACTAACTTGGTATTATATACAACACCGAAATCAAATGGCAATTCTTTTACGGATTTGACAAACATTGAAGGAATCGAACGCCTTTAATGCATCACAGTGTTTACTGAAGTCGCATCTAAATTGTCTGGAAAGTTACATTAATTTATTTTGTACTCAACTCTGCAAAGGTAAAAAAAATGGAAATGTGACAGTGAAAAATTATTCGAATGAAAGCTTGTTGTCTCTTTTGTGCTTTAATTATTATTTACGGTCAAGATTCTTTCGAAAAGAGTTAGATGTGAACTGTCAGAAATTTATTTCATTGCATATGCTTTGTGACACCGATTTTGTCTCGTTTGCACGCACGTAACTGAAATAGCAAGGGTTTTTTGCTTATAATAGCAAATATGTTGTTTGTTTCAATAAATTTTTCGCTGGAAAAGATTTTTTGTGAGATTTCCACCTTTTGTGAATTTTATCAAGTTGTGTAATTTTCGAGCTTAACAAATTTGCATACGTGTGTTGAAATATGATAAGGGAGGATTTTTTTGGAAGTGCATTGTAGGCAGCGCATAAGTCACGAAACTAGGGCAGGTCTGTTGGAAGTGTGCTTGAGTTTCAACAAAGTAAGCTCCAAAATCGGAAAAAAAATTGTGACGCTGATGAATAATATAAAAGTAGCTGCTATTCCAAAAACGATAGAATTAGCTGGTGATAAATAACCTCGTCTTGGAGAGTAAATTTTTGACTTTGCAGAAACAATGGTCAACCTCAAAAGTTAGGCGATTGTGATCTTTGTGTTGAATGCGCACATTCCTTCTCAAACTTTATAACACTTGAAAGAAAAAGAAAACTAACAAAAACAAAACCCCGGTGTCTTGCCACCATTTGACACAGATGCTTCACTGTTGTGCGAGTAAACACGCCGCAGTAAATTGATCACGGCGCCCGCTGAATTCAATGTCACTTTCGATTTTGCGATTTACTTGTGCAGCCAAAAGTACAATAACAAATTTGAACGTAGCAAAAAACTCGCCAAATATTTTTCACTGATGATAACTTTTCATATGCGTAGTTCAAGATTAATGTTGTTTTAATGTCGTTAATTTTGTTGCTAATGGCAAAATATTTTACTCTCGATCGACCGTCCTGAAAACTTCCTTCTGCTCTCCCCAAAAACTGTGTATCAATATTTATTTACTTTTGCATCAATATTTGTTTTGCATAAGGCAAGCTAACAAAATCTGTACCTTACTTAGTTCGCATTTTTGGGCGTTAAAATATAATTTTCGGTCCTATGCTTCTGTTCCGAAGTGGTATATTTTTAGGTCACCCATCCAGATACTAACCTCACCAGATAGGGTTAACTTCACTGAACTTTTGTATTGCAAAGTTGTCAGATGCTCAGAGTGCACGCTTAAACTTATGGTGAAAAGAAGTTGTGAGGGAACTTGGAAATGATCAACATGTCAGGCAAGACAGCAATGTTGCTCGATTCCCTTTTATTTTCTTCAATCTTTCTGGGTTTAGTACTTTGCTAGCAACTACATCTCTTCTCAGGGGGCTATTACCTAAGATTTCTACCATGGCAGTCTAATGTTATACAAAACCGAAACAATATCGTGTACTATTAGAGCTACATGTCGAACTTGAATATCCTGGAAGACAAAACGCAGCTCAGTTGACAATATGGAATAAAGCACTGTGTTAATGCACTACCACACGTACGCAATGCGCGCCTATTTTTTCTAAAGATGAGAAGATTTTTTCTTTCTTTCTGACAAATGATTAAAAGGCTGGCAGCCAGGTTTTTAACCTCCGAAAAAGATCTGTTTCGTCGTGTGAAGGTGTGAGCCAAAGGGCCTCTGCTGGTACAACTTCTGGGTGACCCCTTAAATAGTCTTAATGACCTCCGACTTGAAAAAATTGCCTGGAACGCTGCAGTTCAATACCACCCAACTAAGTCCCTTCTGTTTTTGAGTAACACGTACCATAGGCAACCCAGTGTACGCTCATGGAGCGTCTAGTTAATACTGAATGAATGAATGATGTGTTTTAGTTGCTGGTAATTTTCCTTTAAAAAATTTGTTTCTAAGTAGGTCATAAAGAAAAATGTAAAATGTACAACTTAGATTCGAAGTACTCGGTGCAAATTTTAAACTTTTCGATCACTTATAAAACATAATGTGCGTAAACTACACAAATATATTCCAGTGGAAAAACAACCAAATCAAAGAATGGGAAAATATACATATTGTGAGGACGTCTCCATCTAAATATACATGGCACTGACAAACTTCAGAAAAATGTAATAGGGCAAAAAGCAGGACAAAAGTACGAGACACATCGTTAGTTAAGGCAGCGTTTACACGAACGCGGTTTAATTTGTAACCGCATGGCTTTTGATGGGGTTACATCTTCTGTTTACACGGCACCAATCGAGACTGTTGCCGAAACCGTGTCGATTTGAAACCGCTGGCAAAAGTGGAACGTTTTCAAAACGAAGCGGTTTCATCTGTCGTGTTAACAGCGAAACCGCGTCGATTTGAATACGGTTACATTTTTGGTGCGAAAGTTGCATTGTTCGATTCAAAATAGTGAATTTAGCACGTAGTGCAGGGCTCGTTTATACCATCATGATTTGGATTTCCTGGTAAAAACTTTCCGTGTAAACATTTTCAAACCGCATCATTTTTGACGCGGTTTGAAGTCATCAAACTGTGTCGATGCGAAACCGCGTCCGTGTAAACGCTGCCTGAATCGGATGCATTGTTCGGTTTGCGTGACAAGCTTAGCCGAATGCAAACAACTACCAAGCTTTTAATTGGTAAATGACGAAGATAATACTATTATGAGATAGTTTTTTAAAAGAAGATTAAGGACTGGGCGGTTATAAAAGTAAAAGTGTTGCAAATGGCTAAACGATTATACATTTTGCAATGGTGCAGCAGCCTAAAATTAAAAGGGAGGCTGCATTAAATTTAGCAACTGTGCAACCATTCAGTGAGGGGTCGTATATCAATGTCCACAAGATTTACTCTTCTAAAAAATAAAAACACAAATTTGAATGGATTGGCACCATAGGAATTTAAAATTATAATGAAATAACAAGCTACCACAGTGCATATTTTGCCGATATTGAAAAAATAAATTCTTATTCTGTATTCGATTCTGTATCAATGTTCTCTGGTCCACTTATAAAAGTATGGCCCATGGTTGTCACAGATTGAGGGCAAGTACTCTTTGATTTCTTCACTAGCTACATCAGTAAACAACTTGCTTTATTTTCATCATGCGTTTTAACTAGTTAACATGCCTGCGTTTTTATCACACACTTGAGAGCCTGCAGATTGCGTTCTCGAACCGGAGTCTTACCATTAATCAGAAGTTCACAAAAACAAAAATTGTCGTTTTCGTAAGTGGCCATAACCTTTTCGGCCTTTCTCCGTGCCTCCCCTTCACGCTTTCTTTTTTTTTTTTCTTTTTGACCGGGTTCATTAAGTTGATGGGAGATGTCCATGTTGATATTGTAACTGAAACTGTAAGTCCGGCTGAGACGTAAGATTTCATGTGCACACCATGTTTCTACCACAGACGGCGGTAAGAACAGGGCCACAAGAAACTGTGTTGGGGATCATGAAAATGCTAGCCCACCCGTTTCTCACATAGAGTGAGACTTTGACATGACAAAAAGGTTTGGCCAGTACTAACCTGCGATCAAGCGTTCTTCTCTTTACAGAGAAAGTGTCCTCTACAAAAAAAAGAACGGATGATCGCAGGTTGGATCAATGCCGTAACAGTACAAAGCAGGGGCGCATGTAGAATAATTAGAAGAAGGGGGCTAATAAATTTGTGAAGAGAGCAGTATATCCCTCCCACTGCCTTTGACGACTCCATTTCTCCCAACTCCCCCTCGTATTTAGATGAGGCTATGTAAACACGGAAAAAAATTCTCTATTGCATAAATATAGTTTTTTTGGTTTCCAGAAGCATATTTCTTTCCTATGAAGGACATGAAGTGGGCCTTTTATCTTTTCCCGCGTTGTTAGAAGCTAATTGAATTGCCAATTATCGAGTTATCCAGAGTTATTGAAGAGGCTTGAAAGGAAGCTTTGTTTTGAAAAGCCACTGAAAGCAACAAGAAATATTATTATTTTGAGTTCATATGACATTCTTGGGACACAATTCAATTAATCAAAAACAAATTCTTAATCCTAGACTGACCAAAACTTGACCAAGCAAAAGAAGAAAATTGGGAATACACATCGGAAATCAATGGGAAATGGGAAAGCCATCAGCGGACAAGCAATGTTGCACCGAGGGAAACTAATTATAACCTGCTTCATTGGATTGTTCCGTCAAGGGCTTGTTTGTGCTTGTGAAGAGAACGACATACTCTGCTGATTATTTTAATTCATCTTGCCTTCAATCAATCTTAAAGCTGTCTACTCACAAGAGTGTTTATTACAGGAGCCTCCATTGTAAAGTACTAAAAAAACACCATCCTTGGTGCTGGATTAGGCAGTTTAGGTTCATCAATACATTTTATAAACTAGGTGCATTTTAATAACCGAAAAAAGTGCATCCAACAAAGCCACTGTTTAATTGGTGCCTCTTTTGAATACTATGAGGAATCAGTGAAATGGCGTACAACCTACATCACTCATCATAATAAATCAATGTGGAGAGCAACATAATAAAACAACAATGACTAAAATATCCATGTATCGTTATTAAATTTTTTTCAGAATGTTAATATGAGAGGTTAAATTTAGCACAGACGCATTTACTTTGCCGCGTGGAAATTTTGAAATGAGCTCAGTAAGCCCTCGAATGCAAATACAGGCAAAGCCCTGTTTGTCTCGAATCTTGATGTCTGATTGAACTGACAGTTTTCAATGTGGCGTTCCCTTAATTTGAGCCTTGGTGACAACATATAAATTTTGGTGTAGATTTATATTTCTATTGATATTGATGAGAAGTGAAGCATACGTAAGAAGTGAAATATGTGCTGACGAATCACAAATCCCACTCCTTACTTCGCGTGCACCTTTCTTTTTAAACCTGTTTCGAGGTACAAGGTTTTAACGTCCTGTGCTTACAGTGATCAAGAGCGATTCCATAGGATATGTTCCCGAGCTAAAGAGGAATTCAACATGAACTTTAACACATAGCAATTTTGGCGCATCGACTGTTTAAAAGAATCAGTTAATTGGAACGAGAAGCCTGAAAAGTTCCTGAATAAGTAAAATATGATTTGTGATTCTTGCATAATATCGTATTTGATATAATACATGCCTTATTGAGTTTAAGCAGACTTCAAAATTATCCTTCCAAAACTTTAAATCACTTCAAGGATATAGATTAACTCTGTTTTACCCAGAAAGAATAATTGTTAACTACTCATTGGCAAAAAGTCACCAGATCGAAATTAGAGAAAACGGGAAGTTGTAATTACCGGAAATTTTATTTCCCAGACATCACTCATTAAGAGGCGCTGTTGTTAAAGAGCAATCGAGCAGTTAGCAACTGAAATCTGCTCAATGCTTTGTGGCCTTAAGGAGGGTGGCTCTTAACTACCAAACTCTTGCTGGAGACTCATTCAAATAATCATTTCTCGAGTCCCTTTAATTCTCCAATTACCTTTTTTCTTTTCTGGATTGAAAAAACCATTTTGTAGGGCTCTTTGACTAAAAAGCTTCCTTAGCAACCATTGTCTTTCTGTAGTTAAGTGCCACCCCCCTTCAGGCAACCCTTTCTGACTAGATCAAGAATCTTCGAGTGACAAGCTTTGCATCTTCTGAAAAGGGCAAGAAAATTAGATATGAAACTAGGGAAGAACTTTCTGCAGATTGTTGCTCCCAGGCAACACAATTGATCAAAAATCTGTTCACTGTAATAATAGTCAGAAGTTGTGAAGTATGTTGAAGATATATATTGTAATGACGAGGTTCAAGTCAAATGCCTTCTTTAAGCCGTTAATTGAAAGTTGAATCACGTTACTACTTGTCGCCAAACTCAAAATCAAGATAACTTAGCTATTACTACATATATTATTTACTCACACTTGACTATTCGAAAATAGGTTATACAGTGCAAAACGGAAGTTTCTATGGAAACACGGCAATTAAGTAATTTGTTGAGTATATGATAAATAAAATGAACTTGCTTGTGCATTTCGCGATTTATCCCCACTCGTGATGTTTTGAAAGTTCTCAAATTGCATGCGCCTACGGCTCGTGCAATTTTCTGAGAACTTTCAAAACATCACTCATGCCCATAAATCACCAAATGCACTCACGTTCATACGATTTCCTACTCTTACAACATCGATCAGAAAACCCTGCATAAAAACAGGTCTTCGAGTTAAAATGAGCCCTCCGATAATTAGTTTGTGAACTGCAAATTTTCCTCTTGTAAGCCCAAAACCAGGAGCACCCAACGTCAATTTTCGGAAAATATCTGTTCGGAAGACGATTTGAGAGCTAGAATTTTCGGAACATTTGTTGTAAATTTTTTTTGCTTGCCTGCCTCTCCTAGGATTTCCGAACATCTGAAAAATGATATAATCGCCCATTTTTAACGGATTTTTACCTTAAAAAGGTCACCTAGAATTTTCGGGAGCCTTTTTTCCGGCTAAAATTTTCGAACAGGTAAGTTTTGATCCCTATAATGATCGGATCTCTAGACCTTCAGCTAGGAAATCCGAACAGATGAAAACTTTTTAGCGGATAAAAATATGCCTATATCTACCGTTAAAATACTAAAAATTAATACGTTTAACAATGCTATGTTTAAGTGGTTTTGAACTATATTCTCGTTGGGTGCCCCCGCAAAACGTTCTCTCCTGTGTACGGTAACAAATAATTTCCCAGTTGTACCATTATACTCTTCCCCGTATGTTCATTGTAAATGAGGATTAAAATTGAATGTAAAAAATTAGGTTTCTCAATGTAAACCATCGAAAAAAAATAACATATCTATGTTCAGTCGGTTCTCACTCGGTTTCTGAAAAAATATGTCTAAAGGGAGTTGTCAATTTTGTGACGAATTATTAACAGCTGATTGCTTAGTTGCCAAATTCTACCTTTTAATTAACGAGGCGCCGAATAGGGTGGAAGGCATGATGTTTACTTTCGAGACAAAAAAAAAAAAAAAACGATAAAACTCAACGTGAAATTTGAGTTCCTCCTTTGAACACATCTAAATCAATCACTTATCAAAAATCAAACTCGTAATCAAACACGTGGACGCCAAACTGTCGAGCAATGTTGGATCGAGCAAAGCCAACCAGCTTCGTTTTGCAAGATCTCAATAAAACCACTGAGATATCGTATCTCTTGCTCTTATGACCAAAACAGTGCACTTTGCTGATTAGTTCATTTTGTCAAAGCTTCATTCACCGGCTATTTCTTTATGATTACACAATTTCTTCACAAATTTTAAACGTAACATTCGACAAACAGTCCAGCTTAGAAAAATTGTCTATCATGCATACATAAAACCTAGCGTTAAATTGTAACATATGAAACTTGAAGAACAGGATGATAAGAAAGAAGAACCGTGATCTGGTAAAAGCATACCCTCCTATCGCAGACTCTTGTATGGTCAATCTTTCCTCCCACCCAGAAACGACTTACCTAAAGGAGTCTGCGATAGGAGGTTAGCAGGAGCAATGACCTTTCATTGCTTCCTCTTTCGGTTTTACTTCATTATTAAAAGTATGACTTCAAGTTTATCCCTTGAGAATTAAGAGAAATCTTCTCTAGTTTTTCCATATCCTACCATGTTTTACGTTTTAATAATACTGCAAAGTTCTGAGACTACACATGCACCTTACTACAATTAACTATAAAGATCATGAAAATTCTATTTCAAAGTTGATCGTCGATCCAAGCGACTTCTGCGCAAGCTTCTCTTTACGATTCTTGTCCAACAAATATCTTTCTTACCTTAGCTTTGTACAACTCTTACTTCCGCAAGATTATTCGGCGTAGGGTTTGCCAGAGACTTTTCGGAGCCAGAGGCAACAAAGGGCCTCTCCTAAAAGCGAACATGCAAATGTTAGCACGGCATTGTTCATGGAATTATCGGACCTAATAAAGTCACGCGAGTCTGACTTAACCTGTTTTTAATACTAAATGATAATGTGTTTGTATTTCAAGTTCTCTGTGCAAATTTTAAAATTCTTGCTGACTTACATGTATAAAACGCATTGTGCGTAGACTAGACTAATATATGCCAGTGGGAAAATTACCAAATGAAAGAATGGGAAGATATAAATATCTTGAGGACGTCACGGTATCCATCAAAATATGCATGACATTGACAAACTTCAGAAAAATAATTTAATAAGGCAAAAAGCAAGACAAACGTACAAGACCCATCTTAAGTTAAATCAGATACAATGTTCGGTTTGCGTGACTAGCTTAACCGTGTGCACTTAAAACCAACCTTTGAATTGGTAAAGGACGAAGATAACATTATCATAACCTATGGAACGAAACGTATGGAACGAGACGCCTGAAAGACGTCTAAAACAATAAAAGGTGATTTTTGATTCTTACATAAAATCGTATTGATATAATACATGCCTTATTGAGTTTAAGCAGACTTCAATAGTATCCTTCCAAAACTTTAATCACTTCAAGGATTAACTGTGTTTCACCGGGCCACAATGAGGAATTGTTAACTATTTATCGGGAGTAGTCACGAGATCGAAATTACAGAAAAAGGAAATGTAATTACCGGAGACATCACACATTAAGAGACGCTGTTGTTAAAGAGCAGTCGAGCAGTTAGCAACTGAAATGTGCTCCGCAATGCTTTGTGGCCTTAAGGAGGGTGGCTCTTAACTACCAAACTGTTGCTAGGGGCTCCTTCAAATAATCATTTCTCGAGTCCCTTTAATTCTACAGTTACTGATTTTTTTTATTGAAAAAAAAAAAAAAGTTGCAACCATTTTGTAGGGCTCTGAATAAAAAGCTTCCTTAGCAACTATTGTCTTTCTGTAGTTAAGTGCCACGCCTCCTTAAGGCAAACCTAAATTAAAGAAGAGTGAACCCTTTCTGACTAGATCAAGAATCTTCGGGTGACAAGCTTGGTATTTCCTGAAAAGGGCGAGAAAAATATAAATGAAACTAGGGAAGAACTTTCTGCAGACTGTTTCTTCTAGGCAAACCATTTTTTCAAAAGGCTCTTTATTGTAACAATAGTATGTTGAAGCTGCATCGTAATGAAGAGGTTCAAGTCAAATGCCTTCTTTAAGCGGTTAATGGAAAGTTAAATCACGCTACTATTTGTTTCCAAGCTCAAAAGTCAAGATAAGTTAGTTATTACTACATTTATTATTTCCTCAAACATGACTATGCCAAAATAGTTTATAGAGTGCACAATAGAAGTTAAAGTTGGCAATTACTTGTGAATTAAATTGTTCGTGGTTAGTCTTACGAAGCTCGTTTCATCCCGACCAAGGGATTCATCAGAGACCTTTCTGATTAGCAAACTCGTTGGGCATCACGCCCAAAGTGCCGTTCGCTAACAAAATGATGACAGCAATTTTATTTTATTTTATTTTTTATTTGCCACAGAAAAAAGAAATTAAAATGCAAATATGAACAAACAAAAAAGAGAAGATGGAAAGAAAAATTATTGAATTACATTGGTGGAGAGGAGGCCTAAAAGAAACTACTAAGCTTATGTAAATTAGCCGCCTCCCCAAGTAAAAGCATCTATCTATCGTTGACATGCAAGTTGGCAACGGAGAATACAATTATTACAAACATTTAGTTATTTAACGTTTTGAAATATAAAGTAAGGAACGAAAATTAAAAACAGTTTGAACTTACAAGTTGGTAATGAAGCATACAATTACAAACACTTAATCATTTAATTAAGGCCGGTTGAAATATGTAAACAGTTGTTAAAGTAAAATTACAGGGTGAAAACAATTTGACACAGGAAGAACAAAATACTTAATTTTCACAATAGTTGTTAAAAAAGAATGACTTTAGTGCTTTCTTGGAGGAAGCTGTTGAGGAAGAATTGATTATATCAAAGTCAAGAGAATTGTAAAATTTAGGTCCCTGATAGAAAGCAGAAAATTGTTTAATGTTAGTCCGACAGAAAAGCAAACGAAATGCATGAGAGTTTCTCGAATAATATGAGTGAATTTAACTGTTTGGAGTGAATTTGCTAGCTAACTTGGGAGGAAGAGTCCGAATTTGATAGGAGGACATGAATTGACCAAGTTGCAACAGGTTAAGATCATGGAATTTTAGGATTCCAAGTTTCTTAAATATAGGGTCAGAATGAGCATTAAAATGAGATTTATCTATGATTCTCACCACTCTTTTCTGCAATTTTATCAGACGAACAAGGTTAGTTTCATAGGCGGACGCCCAAACTATATTACAGTAAAATAAGTAAGGATAAACAAGTGAATAGTACAATACACGTCAGGTGCGGATCCAGGGTGGGTGAATAGGGTGGCTAGCCACCCCCCATTTTGGCACTTTTTTTTTTAAATCTATTTAGCTGCTTTTTGTTGTATTTTGATCATTGCTGGAAGAGATACAGTAACTGCCGGCGTGAACACTTATATTAATGGAATACATATTAGACAGAGTCAAAAGGGCACCCTAAACTATCTGGTCAAGATTTTGTCAGAGTTTATACTTCGATTATTTCAATTCACCTCCCTTAAAATATTCCTAGATCCGCCAATGCAAGTAAAGAGTATGAAGATAAATAAAAACTCAATTTGTGTATCATTCCAATTGATTTCGACACTTTGTTAGCCACATGCGATCTCAGACTTCCAGGTTAGGTTTTCATCGATGAGTACACCCAAGAAAACTGTTTCTTTAACTTGATCAATTTGTTGTTCATTTATCAACATTTAAAAATTATAACTTCTACGTTTTTGGTTTGGTTTGAACACTATAAACGATTCAGTGAAAGCTTATTAACCCTAAACCATACTGACAACTTATTTAACTCGATATTCAGCTGATTAACCAAATATTTAGGATCTTTACCAGACATAAAAACCAAGTGAAGCTATGATCTTTGCAGTTATGAGAGCAATTTTTGCAATTGCGTAAAGAAGCCTGAAAAATTCACGACTTCAACGGGGTTTGA
>NC_090881.1:11093721-11107886 GCF_036669935.1 Montipora foliosa
TAAAAAGGAATTCAACATAAATTTTAACACATAGCAATTTTGGCGGATTGACTGTTTAAAAGAATCAGTTAATTGGAACGAGAAACCTGAAAAGGTGGTAAAACAGTAAAAACTGATTGGTAATTCTTACATAATATCGTATGAATATAACACATGCCTTACTGAGTTTAAGCAGACTTCAATAGCATCCTTCCAAAACTTTAAATCACTTCAAAGATGAACTCTGTTTCACCCACAATGAATAATTGTGAACTACTCATGGAGAAAAAGTCGCGTGACCGAAATTGCAGAAAACAGGAAGTTGTAACACAGGTAGCCCAAGCTCGATATATGAGCATCTCGATGACCTTTCACCTATTGTTACGTCACTAGAGTGATTTGTAAGGATTTGTTTGGGGAAAATAACGATTGTTTCTGTGACCTATGAAAATGTAGAGGTTTAAATAAAAATCGTCTTACCTTACTTTAGTTGAGTGTTTTTTTCCCTCCTGTGTGGTCTTTGAGCCGATTTACGGCCATTCCTGTTAGTTTTAGAGGAACCGGTTTGCTCCCTCTATATATACTTCCCAATTGGGAAGGATATAAAGAGCTGCTCATATCGAGCTCGGGCTACCTGTGGTTGTCACTATCGGACATTTTATTTCCCAGACATCACTCATTAAGAGACGCTGTTCTTAAAGAGTAGTCGGGCAGTGAGGAACTGAAATGTGCTCAAGTTTTTATGCCCTTAAGAAGGGTGGCTCTTAACTACTAAACTGTTGCCAGGGAATCATTGAAATAATAATTTCTCGAGTCCTATAGAAAGAGAGAGAGGTACTCTACAGTTTTCTTTTTTGGGGGATTTTAAAAAAGAAGTTGCAACCTTTTTGCAGGGCTTTTTGACTAAAAAGCTTCCTTAACAACCATTGTCTTTCTGAAGTTAAGCACCACCCCCCTTAAGGCAAGCCTAAATGAAAGAAAAATGTAAAGAGGCAACCCTTTCTGACTAGATCAAGAATCTTCGGGTAAGTAACTTGACATATCCTGAAAAGGGCGAGAAAAATATAAATGAAACTAGGGAAGAATTTTCTGCAGATTGTTACTCCTAGGAAAAACAATTGTTCAAAGATCTCTTCATTGTAATAATAGTCTGAAGTTGTGAAGTATGTTCAAGAGATACCGTAATCAAGAGGTTCAAGTCAACTGCCTTCTTTGAACGGTTAATTGAAAGTTAAATCAAGTTATTACTTTTTTCAAATTCAAAATCAAGATAAGTTACATATTACTTCATTTATTATTTATTCAAACATGACTATGCCAAAAGAGCTTACAGAGTGCAACACGGACGCTTCTATGGACACAGCAATTCTGTAATTTGTTGAGTATATGATAAAAAAATATCATATGAACTTGCTGGTGCGTTTCATGATTTCTGGCTACTCGTGATGTTTTGAAAGTTTTCAGTCAAATTGCATTGGCCTACGGCTCGTGCAATTTTCTGAAAACTTTCAAAACATCACTCGTGCCCATAAATCACGAAATGCAATCGCGTTCATATCCTTATAACATCGATCAGTTACCCCTACATCAAAACAGATCTTCGGGCTAAAATGCGCCCGTCATTAGTTAGCTTGTTAACTTCCCAATTTTATTTATTTATTTTTTTTTTGTAACCCCAAAACGTTCTCTCCTGTTTACGGTAAAAAATGAGTTCCCAGTTGTACCATTAGTGGAAGTAATATTATAAAGACTTAGGATGAATTTCATTGTTAAGAGGAAACATATTATCAAAACTTTCTGGTAGCAAGCCATGTCTATATAAGTACATGAATTTGCAAATATGAAACCTAATGATAGAGTCAATTTTTAACATTTTGAGTTCTTTCAATAAACGGATCAGTATGTGCTTCAAATTTGCTCTTTGAAAATATACGGATTGCCCGTTTTTGAAGAGTCACTACTCTTTTAAGGTTGGAGGGGTAGGTGGAGACTGGGCGATTATAAAAGTAAAAGTGTTACAAATGGCTAAAGGATTATACATTTTGTTCAGCAGCCTAAAATTAAAAGGGAGACTGCATAAGATTAAGCAACTACGCAACCATTTAGTGAGGGGTCGTATATCAATATGCACTTCATTTTATCTTTTCCCTTTATAATTATTTATCAACATAATAAAATAACAAGCTACCACAGTGCATGTTTTTCCGATTTTGAAAAAAATAAATTCTTACTCTGTATTCGATTCTGTATCGATGTCCTCTGATCCACTTATGGAAGGTATTGCCCATAGCTTTCATAGTACTCCTTGATCTCTTCACTAGCTACATCAGTAAATGATTTGCTTTATTTCCATCATTCTTTTTAACTAGTTAACTCGCCTGCTTTTTTATCGCACACTTGAGAGCCTGCAGATTGCGTTCTCGAACCTCCCTCCTTCGTTCCAGTTTTGAGGCCTAACATGTTTTCTATTCTGAACTGTTTCACAAAGTAAAGGAGTTTATTCAACTTCTTAATTTTTTTGGAAACACGCGGACTTTTCATGGAAACCTTCAATTCCCATTTCTCATGATGGAGCATTACAATGAAGTGCCAAAATGAACCAAACAATACAACTTTGCGCCAGTGTTGACATTATGCCAAATATTGTTAGTACCGAAAAAAAAAATAATACCCCAGTCCCTCGGATATAGGAAGCAAACTTGGAAGGACTAGTTAGAAATCTTTTCTTATTTTAACCAGAACAAGTGGATTAATTATGTTATTCTGGCCTAGAACAAAAGTATTCCCAATTTTATTGAAGAAAAATAAAAGAATTGTGCGGCAACCAAAGTGCTCTTCAAATCTTGTTGCAATGCTTCATTTATCATAGAACCCGACTTAGTAATGACGATTGGAGGTTTTACTACACAATAGACTTGTGATAGGATCACCGATGTTTACAGGGCAGTTGAAGCTCTTTAGAGCAAGTCTTCCTATTTGAGATAAAACGTCAAAACTTTGTAACGATCTTCGACAAAAATCGTTTGGCCAGGGCGAGAGGAGAAAGGCGGGGTTGCCTTATGGCCGCGCAGCTTCGTATTCTACACCTCCTCACATTTTCGTGACCAGAGCCTTGGATCGACCCAAGGCTCTGGGAAACTCTGCGCCGTATGGTTTTTATAACCAAAATTTGGTTATTTGAATCTTACGGCGCCTGTTCACTCCTCGTGCTGACATGAATGCACCAATTAGAGACGCTTTTGCTTGTTCTTCACGAAAACCAATGAGAAGACAAGTTGTTTCAGGGTTCCCCAGATCTCTCCTCTCCCTTAGTAATGCGCAAAAGAGAAGAGCTCTGGGGTTGAAATTGCACCTCCTCACCAATACATCGCCAAATCGTACAACATTAAATTTTACAAGGCATGTTCCATAATGACGAATACTCTCTTTTCAATCAAAATTACAACAGATTGTTGACAGATGCTCCTTGGTTTTGAAACATTTCCAGATGAAATATTCAGCATCGTCTTTGGTAAATCTTTCGACCTCTGACAAAGTGTCGCAGGATTCTCGTACTTTTATCCCAGTTTCGGGGCGTGCTATACACACTAAGTAACATTTTGGAAGCATTTTCCCTTGAATGATTTCTTCATAGCCGGGTAATTTATGGGTTGGCAACTCGTCCAGTCCGTAAAGTACCAGCAAAACCTTTGAATAATGTTCCCGAACGAAGGTAAAAAGCTTTTCTTTTTCTTCTTTCTTCTTTTGTTTCTGGGTAAATGAAAGCTGGTCATCAAGAGCGTCCCATAAATCAGAAGTAATTTCTCTACATTTCAACAAAAAGCAACACTTGGACCTTCAGATTTGATTTCGTTGCCCAGTCGTAAGCAATCTTGTTGCAATAGGTCGTCTTTCCCACGCCTGGCTGTCCTTCAATCAAAACCTTTCTAGCTTGAGAACATTACTTATGTGATTTGAAGATTTCCAACATTTTGACAGAAGATTAAGTCTTTGTCCCTCGCTCTTTTTGCTGGGGACGATTTCAAGCCTAGTAAAAATGTTGTCAAGACGGCTCTAGACACGCTTCCACTATTTTTCTTAATTCTGCAGACTTTTATCCTAACCCACTGATTAATTTCCAGCGATAAAAAAATGGAGGTCACTTATTTCATTATTACTTTATAAATTCTTGTGCATAAACTATGATGAATCTCCAAATCTCATTTATCCAAAAATGAAACTCTAGAAAGAAAGAAAAAAAGATATGATTTCATGAAGCAGGGCATTTTAATTTTCTCTTCTTTCCCACTTTTTTCAAATATTCACCTTAACATAGGCTTTTTAATTCTGAAGGCTTTTTAATCATTAAGTAATCACATGTCTGCAGCTACGTAGCAATCATAAGCCAATGAAGCAGATACACTGGTGAGACTTCTTTGGAGTTCGTCTGCGGTTACTATAAATCATTTTTATAGTAACACACCCTTCACGTCTCCAAATTCTGACTTCAGCATTTCTGGAAAAAAAGCAAGATAAATAGTCAATAATTAGAAAGACATTGGGTTTTAATTGGTTTGGTTTACCTTCATGTTCACCCTTTCCCTAACACAAGATGACAATGGCCGTTTCAGCAGTTGTGGATGGAGTTTGGTTGGGAGGTAAAAGTGTTAACAACACCAAAGTCCAGTAATGACATCTTTAACCCTTTCCTTCCTCAGTGACAGTGATACGCAGGCTGCATGCCATGCTGAACAGCTCCTGCCATATATATTAATGATGGTGTGGTGTGCAGTGGCGAAACAAGCCATCGTGATTATTCTCTTTGCCCTGGGGATCGAAAAACGCAATTTTTTTTCAATGTCTCCATGAATAGTCCACGGGAATTTTACTTCAACAAAGTACATGATTGCAAGACCCAAGAGAAAGTGCTTCGAGGCTCAACGTTTAGTTCCTCGTTGTGGTAGGGATATTGGTTAAGGCTGTCTAGAACAATGGCGCAACTTCGTGTCGAGTCACTTTTTATCAGTGGAAAATACGCCTGTAAACAACTTAACCTTGTTTTCAAAAATGCGGTCATCGGGCTTTATTGCTGTTCTGGTTTTCCTTTGTCTTCCTGATTTTTCTGTCACTGCGAAATATTGCACTTCACAAGAAAGAAGAGGACGAGGAGTTAGAAAGCCTTCAGCACTTTCTAATGAAGCATACACGGCTTTGCCTAAACTCGCGACAGGGGAATTTATCCCTCTTGTCAAACGTCGGGGTAACGCGGAGAAGTCTGCATTCATGTGTTACTGGAGATCAAAAAGAGCTATAACGTGATTGAAGACCAGGCCCGGGTTGCTCGAAGCATGCTTAGCGCTAACCAGCGTTAAATACCATGGAAACCTATACGCTTTGATACCTCTTAACCAACGGTTAGCACTAACCAGGTTTCGAGCAACCGGCCCCACGGTTACAATATTGCCGTTAATCCACCAGGAGATGGAAGCTGCCAGTTCGCGGCGTTAGCTAGTCAGTTAGGTGACCTTGGTATCTTCAAGTCGACAGAGAAAATGAGAAAATAATTGTCGCATATATGAAACAAAACTTCCTGGACAATGACGGTTTTCCTTTCCTGGAATTCATTTCAAAGTTCAATTCATTGGAATCGAACTTACAGCATATGGCTAGGAGTACTACCCACGGGGATCAGTTAACACTTAATGCTGCAGCGAATCAGTATAATGTCAACATTCACGTTGTTTCCACTCTCGGTCCTTGGGCGGCACATACCTTTCAACCCGGTTCAAGTAATGCCTCGGCCACTATCTATCTAGGCCACACCTCGGAAAATCCTGGAGAGCATTATGTAATTTTGACTACATCGACTCACACTCATCTCTTTCACGATGTCTTCACTGATGATGAAGTGATCAAAAAAGACAAAAACTTAGTGAATCACGTGTTGGCCAGCAGCGAATCCACAGGCAGCAACTCACCCGGTCAGCAGATAGACGCCAATAAATCATTTCTCGAATGGGAACCTGGAAACTCAAACGATGATCAGACAAGCACCACCGAAAAACTATTGAACAATGACGTGCTTGAACCTTGAATCATCAAGCTTCTATTGAGCTCATTTCCCTCTTCGAGGAGCACCTTAATTAAGCAAGAGAAGATGTTTTTCGTGTTTTCATAGCCTCGTCTAAACACGAGGGAGAATTGGGAGAATTCGAGACAGTTTTGCAAACCCGAGACGCAGTCGAAGGTTTGCATAACTGTCGATAATTCTCCCGAGAATTCTCCCAGAGCGTTTAGATGAGGCTATGGAAACAAGGAAAAAGTCCTCTGATGCTTGTATAAAATATTTCTCAAAGATAATTCGACAAATGTAAGAAAATGCTGTTTTCTTACTTCTTGATTGAGAAAGATTTTCTTGATATACGCTTATATTTCCTACCAGCCAATCAAAACGCGCGTCTGACAACACACAACCAATCAAAATTCAAGTGATGCGCGTACTATCCTAATTATTTTATAAAACTGTTAATATATTTTTCAGATATACCGTCGACAAAACACCATATCCAAAGATTTACAATCTTGAAATACCTGCCCAGTCAACCATTATTAACGTGCGCAGAATAATTACTTTGAAATGACATTGAAGTGACGTAGTTCTTAGCGTTAAGCTTAATTCATAACCAAGCCCTAGTTCCTTACTGGAAGATTTTCGGCTATTTTGATCAAAGTTAAAGAAATCATAACATTTGTCTGACAGATGAGGTTCTGCACAAAACGCTGTAGACTTGAGTTTTTCTTCAGTTTGCGCAAGGAAAAACGTGTGCAAAAAAACAAACAAACAGACATAATCAAACAAAAACAAATGGGTCCCGACCAACTAAAGAGCATGGAACAGGGTAGTGCTCGTTTCCTTGTCAGGGCTGCTTTATCAGTGGCAAAAAATGAAGGGGTTGTGTGCATCGCTAGGCAGCATTATGGTAACTGCCAAATATTTTGATTATTTTGAGATGACATCATGTTTCTGATCTGCTTCCTCGATGATTCGGAGAGAAATTTGTTTACACTTCAAGTATCACGCTGATAACCAACAACATTTAGTGACGCAAATTTGATTGATTGTCACACGTCCTTTCAAAATGAAACACTCATCCGTTTAAATTTGGTTGGGTAAAAAAAAAAGGATAATTTATTGCAGAGTCAAGTACTCTACGGAAAATAATATTTGAAGTTGATTTTTGCGATATTGTTCTCATTTGAAAGAGTGACTTTTAGGTCTTTAAGGTGCGATGCCTACTTGAGGGTGGCGCTGCTTCGAATCATGCGTTCTTTCGAGTAAATAAGGTATTTATTGCATTTGAGGGCTTTATTACATTTGTGGTCAATTTGTATTACATTTGAGGGCTTTATTACATTTGTGGCTTCCACACGGCCCCCCATTGATGAGTTTTCTGACATTAGACAGGCAAATCTATCATTGTTAAAATCAGTCACGAAACAAGGCATGAGCTGTTATTTTTTAGAGCCATTTGTTTCAGTGCCACACATCTTTCATATTTTCAAGCTTCTCCTTGGCGCTGCCTTCATCAGACTTCCATTTCGTCAACATATCTTTGTTTAAATAATGAAAAATCATTCATTGTTTCAGGCAAAACGGCTTAATTACTGACAGTGCCTAAGTTCATGCTCTTATTCATTTAATTTACAAAGCCTGAATGTGGCTTTGTCAACCATGTTAACGTGCATAACATAAACTTCTGATGCCACTTTAAGTCGAAGAATTGCTTACTACAACACATTTATGTCCAGAATCACAGTATAATGATGAGGTAGTCATGATCGTTACACAATAGACCTATGAAGATGAAATGTTAACTACTGTAACAATATGTAACAACATATATTTAACAATCATCCTGCCCGAATCGCTTGATAATTGAACAGGATAATTGTTTTATTATTCAACACATTGACGACAAAGCACAATTTTTTACGTTGATTGGAAAACAAACTGAGCTGGAAAAACTACCATTTTCTCCGCGCCACACAAAATTACGTATATCGCAGGATATCTGTTGAGTACAAACAACGAACATTGAGTGCGCTATGACCATATACCATATTTGGACATTGTCAGAATGTGTTGAATAATAATTACAAATATACCAGGGGCACCCAACGAGAATATAGTTCAAAACCACTTAGACATAGCATCGTTAAACGTATTTTAGTATTTAAACAGTAGATATAGGCATAATTTTATCCCCTAAAAATTTTTCATGTGTTCGGATTTCCTAGCTGAAAGTCTAGTGATCCGAAAATTAAAGGATTCAAAACTTACCTTTTCGAAAATTCCAGCCAGAAAAAGGGCTCCCGAAAATTCTAGGTGACCTTTTTAGGGTAAAAATCCGTTTAAGATGGGCAATTATACCATTTTTTAGAAGTTGGAAAATCCTAGGACAGGCAGGCAAGTAAGAAATTTTACAACAACTGCTCCGAAAAGTCTAGATCTCAAATCGTCTTCCGAACAGATATTTTCCGAAAATGGACGTTGGGTGCCCCTGGTATACGTCCATTACTTAGAATTTTTGGTTGTTTGGGTTAGGCAGGGAGAATTCTTTGAAAGCTGGGCAACCCTCAGTATTAGCAAGATACACAAAGCACATCTAATTCACTAACGGCATACTCCTTCGATCCCAGCATACGTTTTGGCTCATCAAGCTTCTCCTTGGTGTTATCAACATCCTTTTCCCACTGCTTTAGTAATTCTCGATAGTGCTCCTCAAAGTCAGGATCCATGCAAAAGTAACTGGAAACTGTTTCTGACCGTTACGCCGCCGTCAAGAGTATTCTAAAAGCAAATCATCAAGAACACAACCAAAAACGCCGACGAGTTTACATCGATTATTCAGATGTACGAACAAACATTATTTCTCATTATGGCACTGGAGGTTACAAACGTCTTCATCGCATGGCATCGAAATCGCTTCAAACAGAAAGACTTGAGTCTCTTCCTACAAAAAAACAACAAGCTGTGTAAACTTTCGGCAACCATAAACCAAAAAAACACCGTTTTCAGTTCCGATCATCAACATTTCGGTTCAAGTTGTCGCAGGCAGTGTTTGACATTACCACCGACACGTAGAACTTAACCTTCTCTCCGAGTTTGAATTTCTTCTCACACAAGTAGGGTTTAGTGTACCCACCAGGTATCATGAAGGCTTCGAACACTTCCTCCGCGTCCACTCAAACCTTTTTCACTAGAAAATTTAATACTCCAGATTTCACATACAAAGTCCTAAACAGGTTAGCCCGTGATCCGAGCATCGCTATTCTCTCTGGTAACAAAGACTCGATTGTCATCATTATGCGGCGTGAGGACTGTGTCAACAAACTTGAGACTATGATCCAAGATTAAGGTATAGCCAATGGGAAGTACATTGAAACTGAGGACAACACCTTAAAAGACTTGAAACCTTTCCAAAACTTTCTAAATCACAATTTCAAATCAACACTGCCTGTGGATAAGATTAAACTCACTTGCAAACCAACCCTTATTCACCAACCCTTCTTCCTGTGGGGTACTGCTAAAACCCACAAGTTTAGCAATCCTAACGAAATCCCTGAAGAAACTGAAACCTTAAACTACGCCAGTCGTCAGCATCTATGGCACCTTTTACTCTGAAACAGCTGAATACTTAGCCTCCTACTTATTCCGTCTCACCGAGAATGAATACAGCATTAAAAACACCAAGGACTTTGCCGTCCTTCTCAAAGATAGAACCCTCGGTGATGAACGAAGCCTAATCTCATATGACGTCTCCTCCCTTTTCACGGAAGTGCCTCTGGATGACACCATTGACTACATCACGGAAGGCGTTTACATACACAAAAAGCAGCTCAGCACTAAATTTCTTTTTCAGCGTCTTCTCTACAACGTCACTATAAATAAAAATATTGAAGATCCGTTACTAGGATTCATGAAATAAGTATAATCGTTCTCTGGTAAAAAGTTTAAAACTATGAGCTTTCGACAGCTTTCGACAGACTGAACTGCTGTCTTCAACGGATAATAGCGTGTAAAAAATAAAAGCGAAAGAAATTAAATATAACGAAAATTGCGCATAAATTATGTATGTTCTTAAATGGGCTGAGCCAACAAACCGACACAACTTCGCACTCTTTCCCTACATCAAAGGCACCACGGAACCTCTCACAAGAATCCTCAAGGAACACGATATCCAAGTCACCACCAGACCGGTAAAACTTTACAACAGCATTTCCCTATCCCTAAGTTTCAACCTGTCGAAGACGACCAGTCCAATGTCATCTATAAAATTCCATGCGCATCTTGCCCCTGGAGCTACATTGGCGAAACTAAAAGATCCTTTACTACTAGGAGAAAAGAACACATGAGGAACTTAAAGCATTGTACTAAAGGCTCAAATGTCGCAAAACACGCGTGGACTTTTAATCATGTTATTGACTTCAGCAACTCTAAAATCATTGACAAAGCGAACAACCGGAGTAGAAACACATTGGAGTCATGGCACACGGCAAAAACCGTTGGGGCGGACAATAATTCGAGCCAATATCACATTCTCTTAAAGAAACACTAATTTCCTTAGCATTTTTAACATTCTTTCTACCACATGCTTTTACCTTTTAATTTATGCGAATTTTTCGCTATCTTCAATTTCTTTCGCTTTAATTTTTTACACGTTTTTATCCGTTGAAGACAGCAGTATAGTCTGTCGAAAGCTCATAGTTTTTAAACTTTTTTACCAGAGAACGCTTATACTTATTTCTTGTCACTATAAATGTCGTGGTTTAATTTTGTTTTTGGTGTGAATATTTGGAAACCAGTTCTTTTTTTTTTTTTTTTTTTTGTAATCAACTGTCTAAAAAAGGGACACAGGGGCTTGTTTTTTAAGGGGGTTAAAAAAAACTAGACGTCTTTCCCTCCCTTCTACTCACCTACCCCTCCCTAATCTTCTCCATCCTACCATACCCTTCCATCACACAACTGCTTCAAGGCATTCCATGCACAGAAAATGCCCAACAACCAATAGCAGCTCCAACATTCCTCTCTTTAATATAGTTCAACTTGATGGTAAAATGCCACCCTTGCACCCGAACATGCTTTTACGAAAAATAACTGAGATCGAAAACCATTATTTTCGAGTACTGAGTTTGGACAAGTCTAATGGCTTATTTTACCTACAACATTAAACCTGAGTGCCACTTATCTTGTTTTCGATCATTTCAAAGACATTTCCTTTATGCTCAGGTCATTTGCCAAAATGAGTTATTTCCTATCAAGATAAATTTTAGTTTATCAATATTGTAATAGTACAAATAATACCATTGTTACGTTTAATTGTACTGTAGTTACTTTCCAGTCGTATCTTGCTCTATTTAATTGAAAACATGAGAGACAAATATTTATAAATGTTGTATTATACAAGTTATATTGCCAAAGGAATGATTCAAGAATGTCACCGTTTTTTCATTATGAAAACTAGTCCTACTTGTGAAAGACAGAAAAGGGTTTAGCTCTGACGAAGGGCTAACACTCGAAATATCAGCTTTCAAATTTCTTTAAGGTGATCAATTTACCATATCAACTCAGTTGATAAACCCTTCTTTATTTCACTTCCCCACTGACACAGCACTACAGCTTCTTTAGAAACTAAACCCCTTTATCCTACATGTGAGAGAATGCTTGACTTCCACCAACCAAAAGCCAATAGACAACTGCTGTTTTAGGACTTAACACTGCAAATACGTGATTACTCTAACCTGATTATCACTACAATGCGTCCCAATCCCTTACCTACAACATAATGCAGTGTCTGATACTTGCATACTGCAAACTAATTGAGAGCTTAACCCTAATCACTAAGCGTATAATTTAACCTAAACGCTAAGAATTACTGTTCACATGCATGAATAATTATTATTGTCTTTGATAGTATCAGAGACAACAATCCATCATAATAATCTTAAAATGATTTCTCTAGTTTATTTTATACATAAAATCAATAAAATCAATTACAATAAAATCAATTACAGGAAGATATCC
Organism: Montipora foliosa; assembly: GCF_036669935.1. Classification (NCBI taxonomy): domain Eukaryota; kingdom Metazoa; phylum Cnidaria; class Anthozoa; order Scleractinia; family Acroporidae; genus Montipora; species Montipora foliosa. Next base: position 11,105,765 of record NC_090881.1, read on the forward strand.
GAATATGTTGAAATGGGCAGTGGTCTAAAAAAAATTAAACCTTAAAAAATTTAAACTGTTTGAAAAAAAATGAACTTTTCAAACCAAAAACAAAATTAAACTACAACATAAGCTTAAACACTGTGTTCAGTTTCAATGGCCACCTTTACAAACAATTGACAGATGCGAATGGAAGAACGAGAGCGACTGGGTACACAGCACTGTCACGCAATCACTGTTAGATGTTGTAATTATCTCCCACATTACATATATTTAACTGAGCAGAGAGGAAGGTAGCCTTCAAACGATGCAATGCTTAAACTTCGCTGTTGGGTGCAGGGATGGTGCAGTGGTGAGAGCACTCGCCTTCCACCAATGTGGCCCAGGTTCGATTCCCAGACTCGGCGTCATATGTGGGTTGAGTTCGTTGGTTCTGTACTCTGTACCGAGAGGTTTTCTCCGGGTACTCCGGTTTCCCCATTTGACTTGATTTACTTTCATTGTTCATTTCAGTTTACAGTGTTCTCAATTAGCGCTCCATTGCTAGAACGACTAGACACAAATAATGTTCCTTTCCTTTCCTTTCCTTTCCTTTTTCAGAAGCAATTTAGTTGCAATTTGTCGAAATGTGTTTGTTGCATCAGGTCAGTTGCAAGGAAAAATGATGTGCTCAACAAGAGTTTTAAATTAAAAGAAAACATTTCTTGCAACATGTCTCACGTTTGACGATGATAATACAAGGATCAGGTAAACTCACAGTCACCGGCTGATGGCCAGCAGATAACTCTCATCCTTGCGACACAAGTTGTAGGACAGATGCTATGAGGAACCGGAAGCATCCAACGAGAATATAGTTCAAAACCACTTAAACATAGCATTGTTAAAGGTATTTTAGTATTTTGACGGTAGATATAGGTATATTTTTATCCCCTAAAAAGTTTTCATCTGTTCGGATTTCCTAGCTGAAAGTCTTACCTTTTCGAAAATTTTAGCCGGAAAATAGGCTCCCGAAAATTCTAGGTGACCTTTTTAAGGTAAAAATCCGTTAAAAATGGGCGATTATATTATTTTTCAGATGTTCGAAAATCCTAGGAGAGGCAGGCAAGCAAAAAAAATTTACAACAAATGTTCCGAAAATTCTAGATCTCAAATCGTCTTCCGAACAGATATTTTCCGAAAATTGACGTTGGGTGCCCCTGAGGAACATTAAGCTTAGAACAATTTTATTGAAAGATTGAAAGCCATAGATCTTCTAGAATTATCTTATCTTATTTTTTATACTTCGTAGATTTTTTAAATTGACTTTATGCTTTTTTAGTTTTTACAGTGGCGTACATGATAACTACTAAGTAGTTGCTATAAACTAAGTGATCTGACCACTTTTAAGTATTAGGGAGCTTTAGCAACGACAACGGCGACGGCAACGAGAACGTTACAAATTTGCATATTCAGTGGGCAAAAACAATAGCTTTGCTCGCCCTGCACGTGCGTCGTCGTTGCTAAAGCTCCCTATTAAATAGGGAGCTTTAGCAACGACGAGGGGAACGGCAACGAGAACGTCATGTAAAAACATAACTTCACGTTATTGCGATCATTTCGCGACTATTCCAAGCCTTTTAATATGACAAAGGTGTTTCAGTCCCTCAGGAATGAAAACGTTACGAGCGGCGCTTAATTTAGGGGAGAAAAATGAAAATTTATCTCCCGGTGCTGACGTTCTCCATAACACTTCAAACTTGGTAATTTCACGTTGTTGCTTTGCTGACGACGACAAAGAAATGGACAAAAACGAAAAACGCACGTGCAGGGCGTGCGAAGCTATTGTTTTTGCCCACTAAATATCCAATTTGTGACGTTCTCGTTGCCGTCGCCGTTGTCGTTGCTAAAGCTCCCTATTATTCGTCTTAAGACGCCACCCTCACGATCGAGTTCACGGTTGCCTGGCCCCAGTTGTTCAAACGATGGATAGCGCTAACCACAGGATAAATCACTATCCAGCGGAATAAACAGTGGCAAAAACCGATTGAGTTGTCCAGTGGATAGTGATTTATCCGGTGGATAACGCTATCCATGGTTTGAACAAGCAACTGGGGCATGTAGGCTATAAAGAAGAAGATGACAAGACAGTTTAATGTAGTTTACT
>NC_090881.1:11112386-11174886 GCF_036669935.1 Montipora foliosa
GTCGCAGGATTCTCGTACTTTTATCCCAGTTTCGGGGCGTGCTATACGCACTAAGTAACATTTTGGAAGCAATTTCCCTTGAATGATTTCTTCATAGCAGGGTAATTTATGGGTTGGCAAACTCGTCCAGTCCGCTAAAGTACCAGCAAAACCTTGAATAATGTTCCCGAACGAAGGGTAAAAAGCTTTTCTTGGTTCTTCTTTCTTCATTTTGTTTCTGGGTAAATGAAAGCTGGTCATTCAAGAGCCGTCCCATAAAATCAGAAGTAAGTTCTATACATTTCAACAAAAGGCAACCACTTGGACCTTCAGATTTGATTTCGTTGGCCAGTCGTAAGCAATCTTGTTGCAATCGAGTCGTTCTTTCTTTTCCTCACTCCTGCCTGTCCTTCAATCAAACCTTTCTAGCTTGAGAACATAACTTATGTGATTTGAAGATTTTTCCAACATTTTGACAGAAGATGTAGTCTTTGTCGACCTGCGTTCTTTTTTGCTGGCGACGATTTCAAGCCTAGTAAACAATGTTGTCAAGACGGCTCTAGACACGCTTCCACTATTTTTCTTAATTCTGCAGACTTTTATCCTAACCCACTGATTAATTTCCAGCGATAAAAAAATGGAGGTCACTTATTTCATTATTACTTTATAAATTCTTGTGCATAAACTGTGATGAATCTCCAAATCTCATTTATCCAAAAATGAAAACTCTAGAAAGAAAGAAAAAAAGATATGATTTCATGAAGCAGGGCATTTTAATTTTCTCTTCTTTCCCACTTTTTTCAAATATTCACCTTAACATAGGCTTTTTAATTCTGAAGGCTTTTTAATCATTAAGTAATCACATGTCTGCAGCTACGTAGCAATCATAAGCCAATGAAGCAGATACACTTGTGAGACTTCTTTGGAGTTCGTCTGCGGTTACTATAAATCATTTTTATAGTAACACACCCTTCACGTCTCCAAATTCTGACTTCAGCATTTCTGGAAAAAAGCAAGATAAATAGTCAATAATTAGAAAGACATTGGGTTTTAATTGGTTTGGTTTACCTTCATGTTCACCCTTTCCCTAACACAAGATGACAATGGCCGTTTCAGCAGTTGTGGATGGAGTTTGGTTGGGAGGTAAAAGTGTTAACAACACCAACGTCCAGTAATGACACCTTTAACCCTTTCCTTCCTCAGTGACAGTGATACGCAGGCTGTATGCCATGCTGAACAGCTCCTGCCATATATATTAATGATGGTGTGGTGTGCAGTGGCGAAACAAGCCATCGTGATTATTCTCTTTGCCCTGGGGATCGAAAAACGCAATTTTTTTTTCAATGTCTCCATGAATAGTCCACGGGAATTTTACTTCAACAAAGTACATGATTGCAAGACCCAAGAGAAAGTGCTTCGAGGCTCAACGTTTAGTTCCTCGTTGTGGTAGGGATATTGGTTAAGGCTGTCTAGAACAATGGCGCAACTTCGTGTCGAGTCACTTTTTATCAGTGGAAAATACGCCTGTAAACAACTTAACCTTGTTTTCAAAAATGCGGTCATCGGGCTTTATTGCTGTTCTGGTTTTCCTTTGTCTTCCTGATTTTTCTGTCACTGCGAAATATTGCACTTCACAAGAAAGAAGAGGACGAGGAGTTAGAAAGCCTTCAGCACTTTCTAATGAAGCATACACGGCTTTGCCTAAACTCGCGACAGGGGAATTTATCCCTCTTGTCAAACGTCGGGTAACGCGGAGAAGTCTGCATTCATGTGTTACTGGAGATCAAAAAGAGCTATAACGTGATTGAAGACCAGGCCCGGGTTGCTCGAAGCATGCTTAGCGCTAACCAGCGTTAAATACCATGGAAACCTATACGCTTTGATACCTCTTAACCAACGGTTAGCACTAACCAGGTTTCGAGCAACCGGCCCCACGGTTACAATATTGCCGTTAATCCACCAGGAGATGGAAGCTGCCAGTTCGCCGCGTTAGCTAGTCAGTTAGGTGGCCTTGGTGTCTTCAAGTCGACAGAGAAAATGAGAAAATAATTGTCGCATATATGAAACAAAACTTCCTGGACAATGACGGTTTTCCTTTCCTGGAATTCATTCCAAAGTTCAATTCATGGGAATCGAACTTACAGCATATGGCTAGGAGTACTACCCACGGGGATCAGTTAACACTTAATGCTGCAGCGAATCAGTATAATGTCAACATTCACGTTGTTTCCACTCTCGGTCCTTGGGCGGCACATACCTTTCAACCTGGTTCAAGTAATGCCTCGGCCACTATCTATCTAGGCCACACCTCGGAAAATCCTGGAGAGCATTATGTAATTTTGACTACATCGACTCACACTCATCTCTTTCACGATGTCTTCACTGATGATGAAGTGATCAAAAAAGACAAAAACTTAGTGAATCACGTGTTGGCCAGCAGCGAATCCACAGGCAGCAACTCACCCGGTCAGCAGATAGACGCCAATGAATCATTTCTCGAATGGGAACCTGGAAACTCAAACGATGATCAGACAAGCACCACCGAAAAACTATTGAACAATGACGTGCTTGAACCTTAAATCATCAAGCTTCTATTGAGCTCATTTCCCTCTTCGAGGAGCACCTTAATTAAGCAAGAGAAGATGTTTTTCGTGTTTTCATAGCCTCGTCTAAACACGAGGGAGAATTGGGAGAATTCGAGACAGTTTTGCAAACCCGAGACGCAGTCGAAGGTTTGCATAACTGTCGAGAATTCTCCCGAGAATTCTCCCAGAGCGTTTAGATGAGGCTATGGAAACAAGGAAAAAGTCCTCTGATGCTTGTATAAAATATTTCTCAAAGATAATTCGACAAATGTAAGAAAATGCTGTTTTCTTACTTCTTGATTGAGAAAGATTTTCTTGATATACGCTTATATTTCCTACCAGCCAATCAAAACGCGCGTCTGACAACACACAACCAATCAAAATTCAAGTGATGCGCGTACTATCCTAATTATTTTATAAAACTGTTAATATATTTTTCAGATATACCGTCGACAAAACACCATATCCAAAGATTTACAATCTTGAAATACCTGCCCAGTCAACCATTATTAACGTGCGCAGAATAATTACTTTGAAATGACATTGAAGTGACGTAGTTCTTAGCGTTAAGCTTAATTCATAACCAAGCCCTAGTTCCTTACTGGAAGATTTTCGGCTATTTTGATCAAAGTTAAAGAAATCATAACATTTGTCTGACAGATGAGGTTCTGCACAAAACGCTGCAGACTTGAGTTTTTCTTCAGTTTGCGCAAGGAAAAACGTGTGCAAAAAAAACAAACAAACAGACATAATCAAACAAACACAAATGGGTCCCGACCAACTAAAGAGCATGGAACAGGGTAGTGCTCGTTTCCTCGTCAGGGCTGCTTTATCAGTGGCAAAAAATGAAGGGGTTGTGTGCATCGCTAGGCAGCATTATGGTAACTGCCAAATATTTTGATTATTTTGAGATGACATCATGTTTCTGATCTACTTCCTCGATGATTCGGAGAGAAATTTGTTTACACTTCAAGTATCACGCTGATAACCAACAACATTTAGTGACGCAAATTTGATTGATTGTCACACGTCCTTTCAAAATGAAACACTCATCCGTTTAAATTTGGTTGGGTAAAAAAAAAAGGATAATTTATTGCAGAGTCAAGTACTCTACGGAAAGTAATATTTGAAGTTGATTTTTGCGATATTGTTCTCATTTGAAAGAGTGACTTTTAGGTCTTTAAGGTGCGATGCCTACTTGAGGGTGGCGCTGCTTCGAATCATGCGTTCTTTCGAGTAAATAAGGTATTTATTGCATTTGAGGGCTTTATTACATTTGTGGTCAATTTGTATTACATTTGAGGGCTTTATTACATTTGTGGCTTCCACACGGCCCCCCATTGATGAGTTTTCTGACATTAGACAGGCAAATCTATCATTGTTAAAATCAGTCACGAAACAAGGCATGAGCTGTTATTTTTTAGAGCCATTTGTTTCAGTGCCACACATCTTTCATATTTTCAAGCTTCTCCTTGGCGCTGCCTTCATCAGACTTCCATTTCGTCAACATATCTTTGTTTAAATAATGAAAAATCATTCATTGTTTCAGGCAAAACGGCTTAATTATGACAGTGCCTAAGTTCATGCTCTTATTCATTTAATTTACAAAGCCTGAATGTGGCTTTGTCAACCATGTTAACGTGCATAACATAAACTTCTGATGCCACTTTAAGTCGAAGAATGCTTACTACAACACATTTATGTCCAGAATCACAGTATAATGATGAGGTAGTCATGATCGTTACACAATAGACCTATGAAGATGAAATGTTAACTACTGTAACAATATGTAACAACATATATTTAACAATCATCCTGCCCGAATCGCTTGATAATTGAACAGGATAATTGTTTTATTATTCAACACATTGACGACAAAGCACAATTTTTTACGTTGATTGGAAAACAAACTGAGCTGGAAAAACTACCATTTCTCCGCGACACACAAAATTACGTATATCGCAGGATATCTGTTGAGTACAAACAACGAACATTGAGTGCGCTATGACCATATACCATATTTGGACATTGTCAGAATGTGTTTGAATAATAATTACAAATATACCAGGGGCACCCAACGAGAATATAGTTCAAAACCACTTAGACATAGCATCGTTAAACGTATTTTAGTATTTAAACAGTAGATATAGGCATAATTTTATCCCCTAAAAATTTTTCACGTGTTCGGATTTCCTAGCTGAAAGTCTAGTGATCCGAAAATTAAAGGATTCAAAACTTACCTTTTCGAAAATTCCAGCCAGAAAAAGGGCTCCCGAAAATTCTAGGTGACCTTTTTAGGGTAAAAATCCGTTTAAAATGGGCAATTATACCATTTTTTAGAAGTTGGAAAATCCTAGGACAGGCAGGCAAGTAAGAAATTTTACAACAACTGCTCCCGAAAGGTCTAGATCTCAAGTCGTCTTCCGAACAGATATTTTCCGAAAATGGACGTTGGGTGCCCCTGGTATACGTCCATTACTTAGGATTTTGGTTGTTTGGGTTAGGCAGGGAGAATTCTCTGAAAGCTGGGCAACCCTCAGTATTAGCAAGATACACAAAGCACATCTAATTCACTAACGGCATACTCCTTCGATCCCAGCATACGTTTTGGCTCATCAAGCTTCTCCTTGGTGTTATCAACATCCTTTTCCCACTGCTTTAGTAATTCTCGATAGTGCTCCTCAAAGTCAGGATCCATGCAAAAGTAAATGGAAACTGTTTCTGACCGTTACGCCGCCGTCAAGAGTATTCTAAAAGCAAATCATCAAGAACACAACCAAAAACGCCGACGAGTTTACATCGATTATTCAGATGTACGAACAAACATTATTTCTCATTATGGCACTGGAGGTTACAGACGTCTTCATCGCATGGCATCGAAATCGCTTCAAACAGAAAGACTTGAGTCTCTTCCTACAAAAAAACAACAAGCTGTGTAAACTTTCGGCAACCATAAACCAAAAAAACACCGTTTTCAGTTCCGATCATCAACATTTCGGTTCAAGTTGTCGCAGGCAGTGTTTGACATTACCACCGACACGTAGAACTTAACCTTCTCTCCGAGTTTGAATTTCTTCTCACACAAGTAGGGTTTAGTGTACCCACCAGGTATCATGAAGGCTTCGAACACTTCCTCCGCGTCCACTCAAACCTTTTTCACTAGAAAATTAATACTCCAGATTTCACATACAAAGTCCTAAACAGGTTAGCCCGTGATCCGAGCATCGCTATTCTCTCTGGTAACAAAGACTCGATTGTCATCATTATGCGGCGTGAAGAGTGTGTCAACAAACTTGAGACTATGATCCAAGATTAAGGTATAGCCAATGGGAAGTACATTGAAACTGAGGACAACACCTTAAAAGACTTGAAACCTTTCCAAAACTTTCTAAATCACAATTTCAAATCAACACTGCCTCTGGATAAGATTAAACTCACTTGCAAACCAACCCTTATTCACCAACCCTTCTTCCTGTGGGGTACTGCTAAAACCCACAAGTTTAGCAATCCTAACGAAATCCCTGAAGAAACTGAAACCTTAAACTACGCCAGTAGTCAGCATCTATGGCACCTTTTACTCTGAAACAGCTGAATACTTAGCCTCCTACTTATTCCGTCTCACCGAGAATGAATACAGCATTAAAAACACCAAGGACTTTGCCGTCCTTCTCAAAGATAGAACCCTCGGTGATGAACGAAGCCTAATCTCATATGACGTCTCCTCCCTTTTCACGGAAGTGCCTCTGGATGACACCATTGACTACATCACGGAAGGCGTTTACATACACAAAAAGCAGCTCAGCACTAAATTTCTTTTTCAGCGTCTTCTCTACAACGTCACTATAAATAAAAATATTGAAGATCCGTTACTAGGATTCATGAAATAAGTATAATCGTTCTCTGGTAAAAAGTTTAAAACTATGAGCTTTCGACAGCTTTCGACAGACTGAACTGCTGTCTTCAACGGATAATAGCGTGTAAAAAATAAAAGCGAAAGAAATTAAATATAACGAAAATTGCGCATAAATTATGTATGTTCTTAAATGGGCTGAGCCAACAAACCGACACAACTTCGCACTCTTTCCCTACATCAAAGGCACCACGGAACCTCTCACAAGAATCCTCAAGGAACACGATATCCAAGTCACCACCAGACCGGTAAAACTTTACAACAGCATTTCCCTATCCCTAAGTTTCAACCTGTCGAAGACGACCAGTCCAATGTCATCTATAAAATTCCATGCGCATCTTGCCCCTGGAGCTACATTGGCGAAACTAAAAGATCCTTTACTACTAGGAGAAAAGAACACATGAGGAACTTAAAGCATTGTACTAAAGGCTCAAATGTCGCAAAACACGCGTGGACTTTTAATCATGTTATTGACTTCAGCAACTCTAAAATCATTGACAAAGCGAACAACCGGAGTAGAAAGACATTGGAGTCATGGCACACGGCAAAAACCGTTGGGGCGGACAATAATTCGTGCCAATATCACATTCTCTTAAAGAAACACTAATTTTCTCAGCATTTTTAACATTCTTTCTACCACATGCTTTTACCTTTTAATTTATGCGAATTTTTCGCTATCTTCAATTTCTTTCGCATTAATTTTTTACACGTTTTTATCCGTTGAAGACAGCAGTATAGTCTGTCGAAAGCTCATAGTTTTTAAACTTTTTTACCAGAGAACGCTTATACTTATTTCTTGTCACTATAAATGTCGTGGTTTAATTTTGTTTTTGGTGTGAATATTTGGAAACCAGTTCTTTTTTTTTTTTTTTTTTTGTAATCAACTGTCTAAAAAAGGGACACAGGGGCTTGTTTTTTAAGGGGGTTAAAAAAAACTAGACGTCTTTCCCTCCCTTCTACTCACCTACCCCTCCCTAATTTTCTCCATCCTACCATACCCTTCCATCACACAACTGCTTCAAGGCATTCCATGCACAGAAAATGCCCAACAACCAATAGCAGCTCCAACATTCCTCTCTTTAATATAGTTCAACTTGATGGTAAAATGCCACCCTTGTACCCGAACATGCTTTTACGAAAAATAACTGAGATCGAAAACCATTATTTTCGATTACTGAGTTTGGACAAGTCTAATGGCTTATTTTACCTACAACATTAAACCTGAGTGCCACTTATCTTGTTTTCGATCATTTCAAAGACATTTCCTTTATGCTCAGGTCATTTGCCAAAATGAGTTATTTCCTATCAAGATAAATTTTAGTTTATCAATATTGTAATAGTACAAATAATACCATTGTTACGTTTAATTGTACTGTAGTTACTTTCCAGTCGTATCTTGCTCTATTTAATTGAAAACATGAGAGAAAAATATTTATAAATGTTGTATTATACAAGTTATATTGCCAAAGGAATGATTCAAGAATGTCACCGTTTTTTCATTATGAAAACTAGTCCTACTTGTGAAAGACAGAAAAGGGTTTAGCTCTGACGAAGGGCTAACACTCGAAATATCAGCTTTCAAATTTCTTTAAGGTGATCAATTTACCATATCAACTCAGTTGATAAACCCTTCTTTATTTCACTTCCCCACTGACACAGCACTACAGCTTCTTTAGAAACTAAACCCCTTTATCCTACATGTGAGAGAATGCTTGACTTCCACCAACCAAAAGCCAATAGACAACTGCTGTTTTAGGACTTAACACTGCAAATACGTGATTACTCTAACCTGATTATCACTACAATGCGTCCCAATCCCTTACCTACAACATAATGCAGTGTCTGATACTTGCATACTGCAAACTAATTGAGAGCTTAACCCTAATCACTAAGCGTATAATTTAACCTAAACGCTAAGAATTACTGTTCACATGCATGAATAATTATTATTGTCTTTGATAGTATCAGAGACAACAATCCATCATAATAATCTTAAAATGATTTCTCTAGTTTATTTTATACATATTCCATAAAATCAATTACAGGAAGATATCCGAATACGTTAAAATGGGCAGTGGTCTAAAAAAAATTAAACCTTAAAAAATTTAAACTGTTTGAAAAAAAATGAACTTTTCAAACCAAAAACAAAATTAAACTACAACATAAGCTTAAACACTGTGTTCAGTTTCAATGGCCACCTTTACAAACAATTGACAGATGCGAATGGAAGAACGAGAGCGACTGGGTACACAGCACTGTCACGCAATCACTGTTAGATGTTGTAATTATCTCCCACATTACATATATTTAACTGAGCAGAGAGGAAGGTAGCCTTCAAACGATGCAATGCTTAAACTTCGCTGTTGGCTGCAGGGATGGTGCAGTGGTGAGAGCACTCGCCTTCCACCAATGTGGCCCAGGTTCGATTCCCAGACTCGGCGTCATATGTGGGTTGAGTTTGTTGGTTCTGTACTCTGTACCGAGAGGTTTTCTCCGGGTACTCCGGTTTCCCCATTTGACTTGATTTACTTTCATTGTTCATTTCAGTTTACAGTGTTCTCAATTAGCGCTCCAGCGCTAGAACGACTAGACACAAATAAAGTTCCTTTCCTTTCCTTTCCTTTCCTTTTTTAGAAGCAATTTAGTTGCAATTTGTTGAAATGTGTTTGTTGCATCAGGTCAGTTGCAAGGAAAAATGATGTGCTCAACAAGAGTTTTAAATTAAAAGAAAACATTTCTTGCAACATGTCTCACGTTTGACGATGATAATACAAGGATCAGGTAAACTCACAGTCACCGGCTGATGGCCAGCAGATAACTCTCATCCTTGCGACACAAGTTGTAGGACAGATGCTATGAGGAACCGGGGGCATCCAACGAGAATATAGTTCAAAACCACTTAAACATAGCATTGTTAAAGGTATTTTAGTATTTTGACGGTAGATATAGGCATATTTTTATCCCCTAAAAAGTTTTCATCTGTTCGGATTTCCTAGCTGAAAGTCTTACCTTTTCGAAAATTTTAGCCGGAAAATAGGCTCCCGAAAATTCTAGGTGACCTTTTTAAGGTAAAAATCCGTTAAAAATGGGCGATTATATTATTTTTCAGATGTTCGAAAATCCTAGGAGAGGCAGGCAAGCAAAAAAAATTTACAACAAATGTTCCGAAAATTCTAGAACTCAAATCGTCTTCCGAACAGATATTTTCCGAAAATTGACGTTGGGTGCCCCTGAGGAACATTAAGCTTAGGACAATTTTATTGAAAGATTGAAAGCCATAGATCTTCTAGAATTATCTTATCTTATTTTTTATACTTCGTAGATTTTTTAAAATTGACTTTATGCTTTTTTAGTTTTTACAGTGGCGTACATGATAACTACTAAGTAGTTGCTATAAACTAAGTGATCTGACCACTTTTAAGTATTAGGGAGCTTTAGCAACGACAACGGCGACGGCAACGAGAACGTTACAAATTTGCATATTCAGTGGGCAAAAACAATAGCTTTGCTCGCCCTGCACGTGCGTCGTCGTTGCTAAAGCTCCCGCTCTCTATTAGGGAGCTTTAGCAACGACGAGGGGAACGGCAACGAGAACGTCATGTAAAAACATAACTTCACGTTATTGCGATCATTTCGCGACTATTCCAAGCCTTTTAATATGACAAAGGTGTTTCAGTCCCTCAGGAATGAAAACGTTACGAGCGGCGCTTAATTTAGGGGAGAAAAATGAAAATTTATCTCCAGGTGCTGACGTTCTCCATAACACTTCAAACTTGGTAATTTCACGTTGTTGCTTTGCTGACGACGGCAAAGAAATGGACAAAAACGAAAAACGCACGTGCAGGGCGTGCGAAGCTATTGTTTTTGCCCACTAAATATCCAATTTGTGACGTTCTCGTTGCCGTCGCCGTTGTCGTTGCTAAAGCTCCCTATTATTCGTCTTAAGACGCCACCCTCACGATCGAGTTCACGGTTGCCTGGCCCCAGTTGTTCAAACGATGGATAGCGCTAACCACCGGATAAATCACTATCCAGCGGATAAACAGTGGCAAAACCGATTGAGTTGTCCAGTGGATAGTGATTTATCCGGTGGATAACGCTATCCATGGTTTGAACAAGCAACTGGGGCATGTAGGCTATAAAGAAGAAGATGACAAGACAGTTTAATGTAGTTTACTTATTACAGTAAATATGATCCTAAATGAGTTAAATAAAATATGGCCTAATGTAACCCGAGGACAAAAAGTTGCTGCTCTGCAAAATACCCTCCAGTTTTTATGATGATAAAAGCAGTTAAGCTGCTTGGGTGACCTAGCGTGAAATCTCGAATGTTCCAGTTATAATAAAACATTCATTTTAAAATCTAATCGAATGTGAAAAGAGCTCACTATTCTCGAGTTCTTATTTTGATTACTAAAGACTAGCGATTATTGTGAGTTCTTTTCAGCCGGCGTATCGTTTTTAGAGATCTTGTTTTGAACACTGTCACCCAATGAAGTAGAGAGAAGACGACAGTTGCGCTGATTCAATTTGGCCTTCACTCGGATCAAGCTGTTTGAGAAGAACCCCTGGGGCTAAGCTATTTGTCGCAGGAAAAGAGAAGACTTGTATATGAAGTTTGAAACTATTAACACTTCCAACTCGTTCAATTCAATTTGCGATCATGGAAAAGGCCTTGCTAAGTTTCGTAGCCATTACTGCTATTTTGAGTTCATTCTCCGGAGTTTGCCAGACTTCTGCAGAGAACGGTAAGTTTCTTAAGAATATGGGAACCGTTCTCACGATTAATTGCATTGAGTGAGCATGTAAAATCGATGCCACTTGCAAAACAAATCAAACATCTTATCATTCAGACAATAATACTACAATAATACTTGACCAAACTTTCGTACATATAACGAGACCATTAAATCGAGAGTTGGTTATTTGTACGTTTCCAAAAAGAGATTTTCAGTCTTGCCGGAAAATTTTGGCGAACTCGACCAACTGGATTTGCGAGCTTAGTGACATTTTCTTACAGACTGAGGAAAGTTTCTTTTTTGTGTGTGGAGTTTTATCATCGGGTAGCTATTCGTTTTGCCAAGAAATACAAGAAAATTTGTGCCTTGCTTGACGTTGAGGTAATACTTGAAAGATGATATGTCATCAACATCACAATTTTCTTTATCGATTAGACAAGACAGTATTTTGCTTTGACCTGTGATGTGTATAAAAACATGGTTTCCGAACGTTTCAAAACGGTTCTTTCTTAAAATTCCCTTGGAAAACTAACATCAGCGATTTAACGACTGGGTACATTTAACGCCCCTTACGTTCATTAGAGGAAAATTGTCAAATGTTTTATCCATCTGGGCGTAAAAAAGGATCTTAGTTATGCATGTATTACTTGGTGATCATGAATTATCTCTCTCTTATTAATTGATGCGTGAAGGAATCTAGAGACCTACAGTCTGTGACAAAATTCGTTGGAACAGTACAAGAATATAAAATCTGAAGCTTTCGCAGCTCACTCTCCCCTCACAATGTTGTTTTAACGCGAGTTTCTGAGCCCATTTGCAAAACAACATTGTGGGAGGGCAAGGTATGGTAAAATGTTTCAACAATTTTGTCCGAGACTGCACATCGAGTTAAGCATGGTCAACTGCCGTTGGACTTGTCAGACGATACCAGAATTTCTTTTTGTAAACTTCCTTCTCGCTTTATTGATATATAGTCGTAATTTTCTTTTAATTCCCGGCTAAATCGTGCATTAAATCAAGACCAGGCATGTACTAGATATAATTTTGCCAGAAGCTATGCTAATATCTATGCATGCCTTACTTTAGCGGCGGCGATTACAACGGCAGAGACATGCACAAGTGGACGAGAACTTGTTTTTTTTTTCAACGAAGAAGTCAATTAAGCATAGAAATCAAATCACTTTTCCCGATCACCTAATGCAGATGTTTTTAACTCTGAGCGGATGAATTTTTTTCCTAATGCCGCGGTACGTTTTTATGGGCAAGTTGTACTAAACTTAAAAGAGAGCACCCTGCTGGCAGGTTATTGCATTGGACAGTGCGAGACCTTCATGTTTTTTTATACTTAGCTTTTGAAAGGGGAATAAACAAATCACTCACATTATCCAATCACTGACCTTTGTGTTTTTAATTTATTGTTATTCTCTTTTCTTCATGTAACATTATCTGGGAAATAGAGAATGTTTGTAGAAGTGAAATGAATTGATATTTATCTTTGAAGTGAGGGAGCCACCTGAATTTTCAAGAATCTATAAAGCGACAGGATCACTTCCCACATTCGTTTGTAGAAGTCTTGGGGTAACTTCGAGTGAATCAATTAGAACGATGGAAGGAAAATATCCGAAATTGAAATTTACTATTTATTATTTTTATTTTCCAACTCTTTAGCCCTAATGTTTTTGTGGCATTTCCTACTCTCGGTATTGCACAAGCATTGCAGTGACGCAAAATGCATTAGCAAGTTGTTAAGAGTTTAAAAACTAACTAAAGAGGTCTCGAGTCTTTTAGACAGTACTGAGTATAATGACCTCTGGCCGATTCCGAAAGCAGTGATTCCCAGGTTTTCTGGTTTCGAGCCAGAAGAATAGCAGGCTGTAGAGTGAAGTGAATGACAAGAGCTATTGCGGTCAGATCCTAAATAAGAGTAATAAAGCAAGGCCGGCTGTATCAGCCCATGTATGATAAGCCAAGACAATCTTTGGTGCTGGGTTGAATACTGTGTGTTCCGGATTTCATGTCCTCAATTGCACATATCTCTTCGGTATTTTTCGGATTCTTGACTTGGCCAGACTCCAGAATCCAGCGGAAATCCACATTCCAAATCTCGGTTACGAGTCGCTGCCATAACCCTTCGCACCCCCTGCACCCTTTCCCTAGCCCTGCGTTGCCCTTGTGTTCACTTAAACTCTCTAATATTTGTGTATGTCGTGACTGAGCGACGAGTGAAGAGGTTGGATTCTATGTGGGTGGGTGGGTGGGTGGGTGGAAATTAAGCCGAGAATGCCTTAATTCAGGTAGGTCAACGGAGGATGAGCCTTCAAGAAATCAAAGGGAATGTCATTAATAACCTTTGTTTTAATTTTTTTAGTGAATTGTTCAAGTGGTTGGACCAGAAATGGCCACGCGTGTTACTTCGTCTACACGGAGCAAACGGTGAAACATTCCTTCTGGGGAGCTAAAAATTGGTGCAAAGACCATAATTCGAGGTTAACGACCGTCCTTAGCGAGAGCGAAAACAATTTTCTGGATAGCCTGATCAACGAAACAGGCTTAAGACAAAATGAGACATTTTACATTGCGCTACGGTACAAAAATAACAGATGGTTGTGGGTGTACAATGCACTATTCAACTACACAAACTGGTTTGATGGTGTAGAGCCTGTCCCAACAAATGGAACCGGAACCAACTGTGTTTACTATAATCACGTTCACCAGTGGGAGTTGGAGCAGAAATGTGTAACTAAAAAGTTGTTTATTTGTAAACAAGAACACGAGCCTCAACAGCAAGATGAGGCACAACAAGAAGAACAATCAACAGGTAATTCGCATTGAAGTATGTTTAGCACCTCAATTTCAAGTAGTCCTGTTCCGGGACTCCCTCTTACCCGGCCGCCCTGAAAATGGGCCTGGAACCCAGGCGGGAAAAGAGAGAGTCCTGTATTACTTGCAGGCGCATGCTCGGAATGACGCCATTTTTTCCCCAAAAACTGGGGGAGAAACCATATTTGGACAAGATTCCTTATTTGGGCATAGTTTATTCCGAGTGCTTTTTACACTGGATACACGGGGATAATGTGAAAGGAAATTATAATGCCAAGTTTCTGAAGGCAATTGATTTCGCCTTCAAGAAATACCAGTTTACCTTAAGTTTGGTGCCTAAGGCGGAACAACTGCAAGCTATTCATGCAGTCGTTACCGGTAATGATGGTTTTGTTAAACCTGCAACTGGATATGGCAAGTCTGTTTGCTACATGGTTGTTCCTTTAATATGCTTGCGATTCTCTTCGATCCGAGTCCGATGTTAATTGTAAGTCAGTCCTTCTTATCGTGAGTCCCAATCGTGGAAGATCAGATGCATGACATACGAAAGTATGGAATTTCGTACCCAACTGAACAGCTGCATGATGTTGGCACAGAAAAATGTCAAATTTGATTTAATTGCTCTCCCGAGACTCACTTGAAACTTACAGATATACTGTAGGTTGTGGATGTGAATCGCTCAACGAAGACTAATAAATCTCCTGCTGGAACTCTTGTTTATTGTTCATTACTTCTGTCGATCTAGTAATGTGATAATTGCACTGATCCAGTGAACATATATTTGAGTTGCCCAGTAATTATTGAAACTATGATTGTTTCAGGAGTTTAAGCCTACCAATTTTATTTCAAAATCGGGTACAAATTTTATGGAAACCCAATATAAAACAGTCATCAGGTAAAAATGTCGTAAATACTCTCAGTTTTATCAGGAATAATACACAAACACCGGTGACAAACAGAGTATTTCTTTGTGTGAGTAATTAGAGTAGGGTATATTACTCAGACAATTAATTTTTCCTTAGAATAATTTTTCAAAGCACTCCTTCCATTAAATCTTTCTTTCCTTACAGGGACAGACTTAGGGCCGTGGCCAAATGGCTAAGGTCTTATGTAGAGCTGCCTGTCGAGACTGCACTGAGTGATTTTTATATCGGAAAAACTAAAAGACGATTGCATGACAGAAAAACTGAGCATTAGTCCTGATAAAGTTAGATAAAGTTAAACGAAGTTGAACCACAACCTGGACTATTTGTTTCTTTACATACCAGTTTGTGTTGATAACGCCATTATGAAGCAATAATGTTCCTATTAAATTTATGCGTATAAACATCGATTATTCGGACGTTAATTGTCACGATTTTTTTTTCTGGTCAAAATTTGTTCGTGAATATTAATTAATAAGGATGAAATAATGCTACTTAAAAGCATGTGTCACCTTGCTTTTATCCTTGCTACTTTCCTTCTGAAACTCATTTTTAGAGGTAAAGTACTGCAGATAATATGAAATTCTGACTCCGAGCTGTTTTGTCGCTTAGTGAAATCCTATGCTATATTTACTAGTTCAGCCTTTGCATCGATTTATTGCGATCTTCTCTTAGTCGTTACATTTATTGGGCAATATTTTTCCAACATCACTCTGATCGGGGTTTTTTCTCCTCGTTTGGTCACGACGAGGGATAATTTAGATGTTCTCTTTCCTGACACTGCAAATCACACAGTAATTTTCATATACGATTTTTTGCCGGAGTTTCAAGGTTCCCTTTACATATCCAGCCTGGCATCTAATGCAATATGATTGGTTCATTCCGAGCATGCGCCTGCAAGTAATACAGGACTCTCTCTTTTCCCGCCTGGGTTCCAGGCCCATTTTCAGGGCGTGGTAAGAGGGAGTCCCGGAACTGGACTAAATGTCAAGTTGCCGTGACACAAGTGTTCAGTAGAGCAAACAGTTAAATTCATAAAATTAAATTATGTAACCCCAACAGTTGGACACTAATTGGTTATTTGACATATAATTGTTTCGAGGGCGTCATTGAAATTGCTTACTATTTACAGCCAGGAATTTCAGCAATCCAACAGAAGCAAGTATTCCCACCACTTCAGAGGTAGGCAGTGGACACGGGAGTTTAGTCTCCCAATTTAACAGACGATATATGACAACGGCACATTTGATACGTTTGATAGGGATTAGAAGTTAACGAATAGTTCTGTGTATCAATTTCTTTTTAGCAATGGCAATCAACAGAACTTTTTTGCCAACTTAACCGTCTTCCCTGCACTTTTCTAGCAAAATACTCTTCACAAGCTATCAGGCATGCCGAAAATAGAGTTTTAAGGACGAGACAGCATCGGCATCCGTGTATGGATCCAGAGAGATCTTTGGCACAATAGAGAGAGAGCGAGAGAATAGTCAAACCCTCCCCTCCCCCTTCACAATGAATGGGTCATGAGATATGGATTTTTAATATTAAGATTTCATTCAAAAGAAATTTATTTTCAATTAAGAACCTAGATTCATGACAAATTACACGCTTCGTTATTGGTCGGAAATTTTGGTCTCTAGCGAGATTATCGTATCTGATCCATCTCAAGCCACAGACAAAATTTGTAACGAAAGAAAGAAAAGGAAATGAACTTAATTTAAGTGTCTAGTCTTCTAGCCCTGGAGCACTAATAGGCTAGTTTTGAAAAGTGCAGCAACCAAAGAAAAGAGTCGAGGTTCAGGGGAATAATTAGCATTTTGTTTTGTTCAAAACAACCTGAACTTTGACTCTGTTTTTTTTTTTATGCCGCACATTTCGAAACTAGCCTATTGGGGACCCTGTAAACTGAAATCAACAATTAAACGCAAATCAAATGAAATGTTGGTCTTTGAGGAGAGAGGAAAGCCGGAGTATCCGTAGAAAAACTTCTCGGTGCAGAGTAGAGAACCGACAGACTCAACCCACACATGAAACCGAGTCGGGGAATCGAACCAGGGCCACATTGGTAGCAGGCAAGTACTCTCACCACTGCGACAGATCTGCACCCCCTAAGAAGTATTAGTTTTGGTGCCTTTCACTGGCTGCTTCATATAGCAACAAGTGATTCACGGTTTTCAGTTTACAAGTCATCCATGTAACCCTCACTTCAACTTAAATCCTTTCTCTCCTGATAGTAAGACTAAAAGATCTTCCTCTGTCTAACGCCGGACAATTTTCCTCGTCAATGGGGGCCCTTCAGGGATGAATTGCTTAACAACATCTACAATCTCAGTCATAAATCTACGGGACACTTGACGCTGCATAACAATTCACCCCGCTCCCGCTATTGATGGTTTGCATCTGACGTCACAGAGGCCATGTTAGAAGGCCAAAACAATAACCTGTCTATCCGCTGGGAAGTAAACTTTATTATTATAGATGCTGAAGTTTAATCTCACCCATAGATCGATCGCTTGTAAAGCGCCATTGAATATCTAAATAGAAAATTCTCCATATAAATTCATTACCATTAACAAATTATGCGAAAATAAATTGTATTGCATGGCCGCTGTGTCACGTGGGTGCAAACTAAGAATTCAATGTTGCAAAGAGTATGGCATTTTTATTCCAGGAATCCGTAAACTTTTTGCGGGATAAACATTGATACGGGGGAGGGGTTCTTAGACAGTTTGGTGTCACGATCTTCGCGGCGGGAATTGTAGGTCCACTCAAAAACTATGTCCCCTTTAATTTGACAAAACGGTTACAAATAACCTTTTTGTCACGGAATTTTACTTGATGATGAAACTTTTCTTGCTCCAATACGGCTTTTTCTTACCCAAGCCGTTTGTTTTCAAGTGTAACTTGAAATCAGTCAGCGGGTTCCAGCAAAATGGCGAAAAAGAAATAAACGAAAGAAGTGCTTACCTGCTTTGCAGTTCGAGAAAAGGACGTTCCATACTGTAGAAAATGCTGATCTTCTAACAAATTCGGTGGAATTCTCATTCCTCAATGACAACCCCGCTATTCCTTTCACGGGAAAAAAATAAACTAATGTTCGTTGGATTTTTCAAATCATGAGGCACACGCTATTCGTGTTTACTAAAAGACGCACTATACATCTTCGCCGTCATTTACCGGCGTTGAATTCAACCTTACTCGCTGACTGGCGATGTTTGTAATGGATGCCACAAAAAAGGGAAAAAAAAACACGCTGACAGCCCATGCTCTGTTCTAAGTATTTTGATATCGAGGCCAAAATATAAATTACCATACAAAATTATAATTTATGAATTAAATTCGACTCGTGAAAAGTCCGACGTTTGTCCCAGACGTGATCTTTACACGTTCTATCCGTCTGAGGCGGACGGATAGAGCATGTGGCTCGATCCAAATACAGGTCGTCGTACTTAATTGAGTCAAACGTCGATTTTATCATGAATTTAATTGGTTCTAGTTAGTTCGTCTCATGTAAAGTTTGACGTTTGACCTGGGCCTCAGCTGTCTTATTACATTTTGCTTGAATAAAACCGTTCTCCTTAACATGGGAAATACACCATTTTGTTGTCTTCCAGTCAGCGGATAAAAATATGAAACTGAAAAAGCTGACGGGACTACTTTCTTCACTGGAAGGGATTTCTTTGACTGAAGAATCTGCTAACAAACAAATGAAGGTAACGTTATCAACTCTTTGTAAAATAACCCATTTACGGAGATGCGTCAATCTCTATTCTCAAACTGCCGGAATGGAAGAACAAAATTTAATTTAAGCTTGGTGATGGTAATTATTCTACCTCACCAATCAATGCCAGATTATCGGCGTCGCACCATTATTTTGGTAAATAGCATAAGACTTTAATACCTTGCATATATTTTCCCGGAACGTCAGTAATTTCAAAGTGGGCCAATTGATTGTCTTCGCATTTTTCACTTTATTGCAGGAACTGGGTGCTGTCTTAAATGATCTCCTGATGTCCAACGAAACAACACCACAACCCCAGGTACTTCACTGCTGCATGTTGCGAACTAGCTAATGAAAGCAAACATTCGCTTTATCAATTATAAGAGCATCTACCACGAAATTAAAATAATATTATATTTTCGGTTTTCGCAAAATCTCAAAACCCACACACGTTTACCGTAACACGTAACTCTTACAATTTTCAGGGACTTCACTGCTAACGTTCTCTTCATTCTCTTACGATATGAAGAAATATCTGGTTACGTAAACTTGATAAGGGAAGTGGTCAAAACTACTACACTCGAAGAGGACCCACCAAACCACAAAATAGATGGTGGTGTCTGCCTGGCCCCCCCCCCCCCCCCCCCTTGCTTAACGTCAAAAGATGGTGTCTATATTGCATAGCCACCCCTCTATCCAGCAGTAAAAAATTACAGTGAGATTCAAACCTCACTTTTCTTGTTTGTCTAGTAATGCCGACTCTTGCTAGCTGAACATTCCTGTCTCAACTCAAATTTAAAAGCCAATAAAATGTTCATGTGATAGGTTCGAAGATCGGTGGCGTCTTTGAGAACCCCCCCACCCAAAAGGTGGGTCCTGTTCGAGTATAGTAGTTTTCACCAGTTCCCTAATGATGGCATGGAGCCTTCGAAACGTCATTGCTTGATATCGCCCATTTTTATTCTTAAGAAATCCTTTGTGAGAAAAAGAAATACCCCAGACCCTCTTGTCCAAAATTGGATAACGTAAAGTTTCTTCAAGAAGGCCTAAAAAAAGCATCTTTTTGAAAATGTAGCTCTGAAGTATAAAAGCCACGCGCTAAAAGCGGTGACAGTCCTTCAGCCACCCGGCCTGCTTGTGATAGTAAATTTGCCGCTTGAGATGCAATAATTGATGGCAAGTCCCATTTGGTAAATAGAGGCTTTAGGATCTACGACGGAGACGTTGACGTAAGCGTCACCTCAAAATATAACTTTGCACTATTGTAATCTTTGTCTGGCAACTTGTCTGGCAATGTGAGAACTATCAAGTTGTCGCCGGCAACGTTGAGAGACAAGTTGCAAGAAAACTGCTAAGTGTAACAGTGCCTTAAGTGTAAACAAATATGTTTAATTTGTGATTGCTCGAACTGCCGCGATTCGCAAGACTTAAATTTTGGGAACGTCCTCTAAACCAAAGAAAGTAAACCCCAGATCATCAATGTTTGCAATGACAATCGTTTGTCATGTTTTCAATGAACGCGTCTGTATCCGAAATAAATTAAACCCAGTTATTCTGCAGTAAGAGAGGAGGTTCCATTTAAATGTATTAGATTTAATTTGGGCCATACAGGACACTCGAAGATCCAACCGAAAAGTGTTCACATTTGCATTAACAATGAGGGCCACGAGTTTATCAGTATTTTATAGTGTCAAGTGCCACCCTCGAAAAATAAAGTTGATTATTATTATTAATATTATTATTATTATTATTATTATTATTATTATTATTATTATTATCTCTAAGTTAGCCATAAGCGAATTAATCACAGTTAACTTACAGTCGACACCCGATAAACTCGAACCCTTGCTAACTCAAACGAGTTCCTTTAGACGTTCTTACTTTCTTCTCCAAATGGACCCTTTGCAGCGTGGTGATCACATGGTACAAAAACCACCTTACTGGAACGCAAATTGCACACTGGGACATCCAAAACAAAGCAAGTTCATGCTCATCTAAATTTTCTTCTCGATTTTAGATATTCCAGTGGGCAATTTTCGTTCCAGTATGGTGGTTTTGTACCATGTGATCACAAGCAGCTGCAAAAGGCTTATTCCTGGTATTCCTGGAATACCCGACCCTCAATTTATTTTGGTTTTTAGTCCGTCGCTAGCCTCACAACAGTCGTGGAGATGAGTGAAAAGATTGGCGAGACGATCGTAAAAGGGCTCAAGAGAGGAAGAAATATCACAGAAAGACAAACTATCAAAATACAGGCGAGCAACTTAGGTATGCCGTTATGTAGACCTAGTATTGGAGTTGTAGGCTACTGGTAATGAGATCCTGATTACTGTAATTCTATTTGTTCTATCGAAACGCCATTCTGAGCATAGATTTACGTTTTAGCGCCAGTAAATCGAGTTGTAAGGCACGCAAGAGCTTTGGAGAATACGAGAGAAAACTGGCCCTGCTTAACATTCTTTTCCTGCAGTCTTCCGACGAAAATAGGACAGAAAGCATATATAGCGGATATTACACGGTGGCGAAAAGATATGAATTTTATGTTCGAGTGGCAAGAACAATATCTCGCGAGTGAGCGAAGCGAACGAGTGAGATATTGTTCTTGCCACGAGAACATAAAATTCATATCTTCGAGACAACGTGTATTGTTCTTTGTATTATGTGCACGGAGACTAAATATTGAATATTTCCGATTTTATTGTGTTACAAAGTAGTCAAGTTTTACAAATACGGCTGGGCTTTATAGCAAACAGAAAATATTCTTCTTCATGTTTTCTTCTTCGTGTTCTCGTTTGCAAGTTTTACTGTAAACTCTTTAACTTCTTTGTCGCTGATGGACTCCAACCTGCTCGTCATGCTTTATTTTAAACAACAAACGTGACGCGCAGAACGATACGACACTCACAAAGGTGACATACGGAAAATACGCCACTCGGGTCCCGGATGAAGTGGCGTATGGAATCTACGAGTGGTTTAGTTCCCAGTAAAACACTCTCCTCCAAATAATAATTAAGGCTCCTGTTGTAGACGCTATACGGTCGACGTAGAGCACCGCAGCAGCAGATTTTCAATCAGAGAAACCGGAGAGAACCCCTTGTGTCAGGATAAAATCTTCCGAAAGTCAGGCCACTTAAGATCGCAAAGGCGGGAGACGCGGTCGACGTTTAGTACGCTAGGCTGACTCACTAAGACGAAAAGCATAAGAGAGAGCTCTGTAAGCTTTCTAAGCAACTTTAAATGATGCATGATTCATGCAGAAACTGGATATGGCACTGATTAGTGCTTCTTCAATGCAATACTTCATTCGGAGGCCTAGACCTAAACTCCGAGTTTCGGCCCGCTTTTTCCAAGTTTCATTTTTTTGACTAAATGTGCGGGCTGATGAATGCTCGAAGGCTCTACAAGCTTCTTGAAACTTACAGTTTCAGCCCAAGAAAACAATCTTAGTAAGTTATTCATTAACTAAAACGCGAGGGAAAGTACAACAGGAAGTCAAGTGCGCGCGAGGAGTACTCTTGAAAAATGCCAGATGAATTGACCCAACGTTTTACCATGTACTATGTAAAAAAAGGTACTGAATTTTAACGCTGTGGGCGCATTCCCTAAAAATAAAGTAACGATTCCGTTTTCTCTCTTCATCGAAGTTCAGAACAAGATTGGGAAGCAACCTGGCGCCGCTCAATGATAAACTGCATGGCTCAGCTTTGTAGCACATTGACTGGATAAATTACATAGGACACAGGGGAAATAAGCATTTCAAATAGGAGTCAAAGATGATTGACCTTCATCTTTCCAAATACATTCAGTGATTGTCTTGCAATTCTGTAAGAGTACAGTTTTCAACCCAATCGGTGTTATTATGAATATGCCATTTAACAGTCAAGCAACCAGTCACCTGAAAGTCAGCGCTCAATCAGGACTCAAATTATTGTCGCTCGTGACGGCGGTAAAAATGGTACTTCAAACTGTTGACTTACTATTACACATGCCGATAAATTTTAAATAGTTAAAACGCTGCCTTGCGCTTGAGTTGGAAACATCTGTTGATAAGGAAACAACAGTGATGATTCTCGCCCTATCCGAAGAACTCCGTTAGCTTGTCGAAATTTAGATCTCGCTTTGGTCAACGTGGAAAAATGATTACGCTGGAAAGAGACAAGCCGAGCAAGTGGTTCACTTTAGGAAAATTCCGATTGTTCCTTATTTACTATTCATTTATCACATACGGGGCAAAATTACTGAATTCTGATTGGCTGAGACGGAGGGCATTTTTTTCTTACTCACAAGGGCACCGTTGATAATCAATAGGGCACGATTACTTGATCCTGATTGGTTAACAAATGCTTTTCCAGAGCAAGCGAAGTCACAGGAGAATCTTCTTCCAGATTATGACTCTGATTTAACTGCTTTTTGTCCACATATAAAATACAAAGCACTATTTCTGTTGACAGCAACGATTTATTAAATTGAACTCTAACTGAATGAAGTGTGTTAAGTAGAATGTCCTTTTTTGACGCAATGAATGGGCTTCCCTTAATAATTTTGCCCTTTAGATGATAACGTCGTGCAATTTAGGATTATATATTCACTTGTGTTTTCAAAGTTTTCCAAATTGCCCTCATCACTAACTCGTCGCTTAGTGACGAGGGCAGGCCCATGCGATTTCAAAGCAAATCATTTATTTCATTATCAACATTATCCTTTTATTGTCAAAATCGCAGATTTCGTAAAACTGTAGTTTCTGTTATTGTGAACAATATGTGTGCAAGTTTTGAGTTACAATCACTGATAGGCTGTGTAGAATGTTATACAAAAATTAAATTGACCACCGTACAGAGATTCTAAAAGCTGACGTTTCGAGCGTTAGCCCTTCGTCAGAGCGAATCGAAGGGCTCTGACGAAGGGCTAACGCTCGAAACGTCAGCTTTTAGAATCTCTGTACGGTGGTCAATTTACTTTATCAACTCCGTTGATAAACCTAATTTTTGTATACTACTTCCCCACCGACGCAGCACCACAGTTTCTTTAGAAACTACCCCTTCATTCATGTGTAGAATGTTAGCTACGAGATGTCCGTTTGAGAGAGTTGAATTAAGTTATTTCAATTTGTATTTTAGTTGCCACTAACTATCCTTGCTGAGTCTTTTCGTACTGAGGTTAATATAACATGGACCTTTTATTAACAGCTCTTGGAGTGGATATACTACCGCCCGTTTCATCGCAAAACCATACAAACTCTGTAACATTCCCGCAAGACAGCGGAACGACCAACACTATCAATCTACCAGCTTCACTAATATGGAGAGCTCAACATGCAGGTGCGAATGGCATCAAAAGACAAATAGCTGTTCCCCATAATTTTTCGGTACTTTCTTGAGTCATTCCTTCTTCCCCTTTCTATTACTTTGCTCGCGTTCCTCTTCTTAGTTCAGTATTATGTATTCCCATGCACTCTTTTTCTATCTATCGTTACAGTCAGATCCCTTTTACCTTGTATTAAGGCAACCCCTTTCCCGTTTATCAAGAATGATAAAAAAAAGCGATTAATGGCCTTAAACAACACTTTTCGCAGCTTAAATGGGGAAAAGGAGGGGAAGGGGGGGGGGGGGGGGAGCTCGGAATTAAAGGTCGGATGAAATGTGCGGTCGGTTATGAACATTTCGCATACCAGGGCAGTGGGCTCTCAAAGATTTTGAAATCAGTCGTCTCTAATTTTGGAGGAATAAGTAGAACAGTAAATATGGTACTGTCAAGGCAACTTAAAAATGAGAACAACTTACTTTCGGTTGCCGTTCTTGGCTCAAAAACGTCGCCTGCTTTAATTCCCCAATGTTAACTGAAATTGCAATATCCACTGAAACGATCGTGAGAATGAAACATGTGCCAACCTTCTCCATTACTACTTTCTTGATTATTAGGTCGAATATGTCAAGTCTGTGTCTTAAATCTGGGTTCTATAGCTTTTCCTATTTGTTCAATATTTCTAGTAGTTATTTTTTACGTTTCGCTTCATTTGGTGGCCATTCCCCAGTCACTGAAATTGGAGAAATAAGCTTGTCGTGATGCACAAGTGCTGGTTAAGAATGCCCTCTCATGGTATCATTCCTCTTCTGTCTATATGTTAGCTGACATTTCCTCTACTGTACGTGTTTATTAATTTACACAGATGGAGTTTCCATTACAAGCCTCTTGCTTCCAGACGTTACTACAGAAACGGATCCTCAAGCTAAAAGGCAAGTTTTTGCTTCTTTCGAATTTTAAGAGGGCGCTCTTACTCAGCAGTTGGAAAATGCCATAAAGACCGTCTAAAACGAGCGAAATGTTCACAATGAAATGTGAGTTTTGCTTGAACTAAACGTCACAGACCTTAACCACGTTCTGCCACAAAAGAAATAATGTTTTGCTAATACACATTTAGATCACTGATCTATATGAATCAGAATCTTGAACTGTTCAGATTGTATATTGTGCATACTGAAGAAATCTTCTGAAAAAATACAAGATGAATCTGACGTACAGTTCCAGTGGACTCAAGCATTAAGTTTGGTTGTCAGTCCACACAATTCATTCATCGATCAAATAATTTTCCGTTTTCGTTATTAATTCAACAGGGTCTTGAACTCAGGGCTTATTTCGAGCACCATTTTGTTCAACAACGGAAGCAGATTCAATAATTTGAGTGTGCCTGTGGTAATAAATTTGTCTCAAACTAAAAAGGTAAGAGCAACTTGGTACAGGAAACGGTCTCAATGATGATCCTTAAGTTGGTATTGGGTTTGGTCAAGATAGAGCGCTTTTCAATCGACTCACACGTGCCTCGGCCTCGATTGCAAAAATAAGGGATTGCCTATAAAGTCTTGCGCTATTATTTTGGCCAAAAGATAACCAAAAGCAATTGCGAGTTGTACGAGTGCATTTTCCGGTGCGTTGAGCAAGGTGCATAGACCGTATTCATAAATGGCGGTCAAGAAATTATTCTTTTGTTTTAGTACTTATCATCCTAACTAGCCTCACTTTAAAAAAAAATTCTTTTTAATTTTGCTCGTGTTTACGAGGCTAGTTAGGATGATTAGAACAAAGACAAAAGAATAATTACTTAGCCGCCATTTATGAATACGGTTTTATGAATGGAAAAGGCAACTTTCACGATAGCGTCATTTGACTACAAACTACCAGAATTCAGTTTGTTTTTCTTTTCTTACTTAAATTTTGTATTCCCAACAGGGGAAAAATAGCAATGGCTCTAATCAGCATGAGACAAATAGAACCTGAAGAATTCTGGTACTGTAGTCAAATGGCGTCATCATGCAAATACCCTATTGCTTGACTGGACCAAATCGGCTAACTTCCGGTGTGTTCGATTGACCGTATTCCGGAATAGGAGTACATGGAATAGAAGTTAGGAATCCTTCGTTTTTATGGAGATTCGCGTTGAAGTTGTTAAATACTGAGTTGAAACGCTATTTTAAACATACCTTTACTATCCTTGTTGCTTTAAAACGCCAGACAACGGCAACATCACTCCACATATACTTAGGACGCATTCTCTTTAGAGTATCCTGGCTATTCTCATTCCGGATTAGGAATAACAGAATACAACGAAGATAAATTTGCAAAAGAACATATGTTCTGAAAACGGAATACTATTAACGACGGTTACCTGAGAACTAATGTATCTCCACATACGCAAATTGCGTTGGCATGGCGAGTGAAAAAGTTTCCCGAAAGTTCGGAACACGAAATGTTGAAATATGGCCATAAGTACCAGTTTTTTGGCGGTTTTCGCAATTTTTCGGTTTGCTTAATTTGCTAAAAACCTTAAGGGGGAAGATGACGAAGAATTTTTTGCACTTATGAGTACTTTGCGTGGTTCAAATGTATTCCCACAAGCTCTTTTTGATGTCGATTTAATTGAAAAAATAGGTCCGCAATGCGTACTTTTGTGGGATTTTAGTCAAATAAACGTTGAGGATTAGCATTACAGTAAATGTAATACATTTTATCTTGTAATAGTGATAAATGTCGAGTAAAGATTCCGAAAAATCCCAAGCTGCTATGTCAAAATAAACCGGTTGGGATGACCGGTAAATAATGGTAACAGTTTTTCCAAAACCAGCAAACCAGCCCAACGAGATGGCACTTACTATTTGCAATTGTTTTCCGCTGATGAGAGATTGGAAACTGGAAAAATTAGCAAATGGTAAGGAAATCCACTGTTCCGTTCGTAATGGAAAAAGAGGACTACCTCTGTAGGTACTCTACAATTTCCAAATGGATTTTCAATTTGGGTGCTTACCATTTAACAAAAAAATCCGGAAATCTCGGTTGAAAGTTAAATGGAACGGACATTTTTGTGGAAAACCGTTCGGAAATTGTAGACTACCTCCAGAGGTAGTCCTCTTTTTTTCCGTTCGGAACGGAACGGCGGAAATTTCCTTACCATTTGCTAAACTTTCCAGTTTCCAGTCTCTCATCAGCCGACAACAATTACGGGAAATCGAATTGCAAATGGTAATTACCATCTCGTTCGGTTGGTTTGCTTATTTTGAAGAAACCCTTGCCATTATTCATCGGTCGTCCCAACCGGTTTATTTTGACAAATGGTAAGCACCCTTACTATCCCATTTGACTTTCAACCAAAATTTCCGAATTTTTTTGCTAAATAGTAAGCACCGTAGCTCTCTTAGGGTGCGGTTACACGGGGCTGTTTTTGTCGATGTAAGTGACTCTTTTACGACAGAAAACTGTATTTGGTGTGTGTTAACAATATTTCCCCGAGGTAAATTTCCCGTGGTAAATATAGACCACTTTCATAAATGGCGACCTACTTTATATTCTTTTGTATTTATGTTAATTAGACCTACTGCCCTCGTTTTGAAACAAATATTCTTTTGAAATTTGCTCGTCGTAGCGAGGCTAGTAGGGCTTATTAGCATTAAAACCAAAAAATATTTTATTTGGCCGCCATTATGAAAGAGGTCTATTTGAGGATTCGTCAAAAGGATCACACAAAGCACCCATGACATTAAAGCGACTTTTAATTGAGTGCCGTAAAACCAATCAAAAAGCACGGAGACAATCCAGCAAACCAATCAAAACTCGAAGTAATTACATGTAGCCGTCACAAAGCGCAGGAAAATGTGCACAGGCAAGCCACGATTGGTTTTGGTTTCACTTCTGATTGGTTGAAAATATGGCGCGAGAACTATGAACCAATCACTGAGTGAAGTAATGCAAAACCAAAGCAATTAGCTAATTACTTTCGACACTCAATTGAAAACCTCTCTAAATGTGGGGGTGTTTTGATGTCCAAGGTATAAGAGCCAATCACGATTCTCCATTTAAATGGTTTTCCTTCGTGACATTTTTTCTGACAATAGCAAATTCAGAAATCCAATGTAGCCGTTGGTTGACGAGGAATACCAAAAGTTAAATGTGATACAGTTTGGGATTATCTACCATGGGAAATGCCATTAACTGTGGTTTGTGTATTTCCCAGTCAGCAGACAAAGCTACACATGGCCCCAAGTTATCACGGGGGAAGGAGGGGGGCGGTGATTGACAGAGTTAAGAGTCAATGAAGTAAACATTTTGCAGGTTAGGGATTGTGACGCATTACAGTTGGGTGCATTTGAGCATATGAGTTTCTCAGCCACCAAATGCCAAAATGTGTTACAGTCAAAGCGCTTCAGGCGTGAACACACCACTTCAGAGACTCGTGAAATATTTGCACTCGACAAAGATGTAAATGCCGTCTGCTTTTATTCATCAGCGGAAATAAAGAACTACTACAAATCCAGAAATATCTAAACATAAATTGTCAGTTTTGCTCTCTGAAAGCTCACAATGAATGCAATTTGGAGGCGTGTAAAACCTACTAAGTAACATATTTTCAAACGTTACTCGTTTTGTGTGAGAGTAACAAAAACTGAAATTTATTTCAAAGTGTTTACAAGTACTTCACTCAACTTTTCTTCGTTTATCATTGTAGTGGTTAATTGCTTATATAGCCTTGCTGAGAAATGCAACATTGGTGACAACTATTACAAAATAAAGTAAAAACTAACCTGATCATGGTATTGTTGTGGCAAAACAAAATGATATCGGCAAAATGGTATTCGCAATTAACGCAAAATTTACGGTAACAGTTAGCTTTGTTGAGTAAAAGTGAAGACTACTAGTGAATTCTTCCTTACCTTGTAAATTACTCGCGCCGAGAAAACAAGGCGAAATTCGCCAAACAACAGCCGAGAAGAGTAATGGCCGCCACACACAAACACTCTTTAAAAGGGTCATTCTCATTTCCAATGTCCCTCTCTTCCTAATAGACACCACGTGACAAACACTTCGCTCTTGTATACAAATAAATAAAGAAATATCGTCGGTCCTGACAACGCTTGGGGAAATCCCACACAAAAAGGTTCGTGGTTTTTGCGCAAAACCACTTAGTGCCAACGTCATTTCTTTTGACCAGGCAAGGGCACTGTTTTTATTAACACAAACTGACAGCTCTTCTCATTCTAGCACCAGTAAAGAAACAGTTGAGAGGCCAGCACACCCACATCTACGGTAGACATTTTGGATCGCTATTCCAATAATTTTTTTACACTTTTCCTTCCGCCGGCAGGCAACGAGCCAGCCGCGTATTATTCCCGCCAAAACTTTCCCAAAAGCACGCATATTCTGCCTGTTCGGAGTGAACCATATTCCGGTCATTCGGTTCATTCTGCTTTCGGGGGCAGAATGAACGGCATAGTACATAGTACATTTATTCCGAAAATAGAATAGGTTCCAAAAGAACACGAATACCGTCTATTCCGTGTATTCCTATTCCGGAATAGTACCAAAGGAAAGTGCCCTTATTTTTGACCGGATTAGGTTAATCGAAAGCACCCTTACTGATGCAGCAAATTCATATCATTCTAATGTGAATTCTACGTTATAATGCAAATATAATACACAAAGAATCTTAACTCCTGGAAGTACATTACCGATTTCGTCTATTCGCTCTATTACCTCATATTCTCTTGGTTACAAGTGGAGTTTCGTGTACGAGGCCTGACATAAACTAAGGAATCAAGCCATCAGGGAAAATTGACAACAATTAAAGACATGAGCATGTATTTATCTGAAAGCGAGAGGGTGCGTGGAAAAAACTTTTGATACTAGAAAATGTTCCAATTTACCTTCTATGACGTGGAATGAATGTTTTCCTCGTTTTCATTTGTAGGCAAATGGCAGAGATTCTAGAAACTGTGTTTTCCTCGATGTTAACACGGAGTAAGTATCTTTTAAACTAGTTAATGAATTAATTACTACACTAACTTTCCCGGTAAGAACTAATGTTTAGGCTGACGTCAGAAGTCCAAAAGCCAGAAGTGTCAATCTCTTTTGTTTGGCCTTGGTCAATCAGTTTGCGATATTATCTAAATTTAAAATACATATCCCCCGCCAAATAATGGCCTGTGACATTGTCTCTGATGGCCGCAACGCCTCGGATTGATCCGAAACTAAGTAGGCGCACGAGGGATTGCTCGTGCCGAATGCAAAATCGTCAAGAGAATAACAGGTAAGAGCGCGAAACCCTGTGCCTCATGATAACTATTGAAATCTATTTTTAGATCGCTCACGTACTGCGTGGGTTACTGTTATCTGATGTCCCCATGACTGCGCAGTCCACTTTCACACCATCTGACCAATAAGGTGTTGTCTTTGAAATAACCGCGCAGTACGCCACGGAACTAATAATAAATCTCAAATAATTAGC
This sequence comes from Montipora foliosa, assembly GCF_036669935.1. NCBI lineage: Eukaryota > Metazoa > Cnidaria > Anthozoa > Scleractinia > Acroporidae > Montipora > Montipora foliosa. The sequence goes on from NC_090881.1 coordinate 11,142,831, forward strand.
ATCGGAATAGGGCCAATTAAGAGGGAATCGCTGTCTTATGTCATATTCTTTTGAAAGTCATGGATCTGTCACGGAACGAACTTTTCCGGCCAAAAGTCTACCCAAAGCCAGTCTAAAAACTTATAACGTGATAATTATTTGATGGGAAGCATTCCATCGGGAATCTAAACATGTGGGTTGTAGTCTTCTGCTGATGTTTGTAGGTCCATCTGCTTGATACAATATAAGCAGAAGCTTATGACCTTGAAGCGTTTAACTCTGATTCAGAGCTGGGGATTTTTTAATTGAAAAATTTGCTTATGTGGATGTAACTTAGCTTGTTTTTTTAACCGCGCGTGTAGCTTCGATCTTATGTTTGTCCATATTTGGGCATAAAATTGGCGTCCTACAATTCCCAGCTTTGTTCCGAGATAAACAGTTGCATGTTATACGCTTGAACGTCATGTGCTTCTGAAATGAGCTACAGGGGTGTGGGAACTGATAGTTGTGAGTTCTACAGGGGATTCCATACCAATGAGTGAACGCATGATAAGGCCGAAAGTTTACTTTTCAATATTTCAAATTGCACAACAGCAGGAGCTTGATGAGCTCCTGGCCACGGTCATTCCTTACATATTGCCCAATTTCCGTAATAATGCGTGTATGCTTGTTGTCATCTCATGAATATTGATGAGTTTGTAACGCAAGTATCTTTTTGTTTTCACATGAGGCTAGGCAGCCACTTTGGTGTCCTTAAACAAAAAACGGTGGCTACGTTGGCGTTATTTATTAATCTCATTTGTTTCGATTATGGCGGATGATCACGTGAATCAAACACACAAAATAATATCTGATGTTTTCTCTGCAGTCCACCCTCGTGGTCTACTTTTGGATGTGTCATACATCAGCAATATGTCTCACATACTGTGTGTCATTGTTACCATATGACAAGCTATGCTGTGTTAATGGACGTACATGGAGCCTACGTAAGTTGATTTGTTTTAACATAAAACATGGGTTTGTTTCTTGCTTTATTTGTTGGTGGGTGTTCAATTATAGCATTCCTCCTTGGAGCAAGGATGGCGCAGTGGTGAGAACACTAATGTGCGCTTCACTCGCATTAGCCCCTCGTCAGAACGAATTAGTTAGCCCTTCTTCAGAGTGAATTCCATAGCTCATCGTCAATTCGCCCTGACGAATAACTAACGCTAGAAACGTCAATCATTTTATCTTTTTACGGTGCCAATTCAAAACGACAACCTGGCCTACCTATGGGTGGCAATCAAATGAATCGTCTTAGAATTAAAGATCATCGAAAGTCCAGATAGCGATGCATCTAATTGGAATTTGAAGTGTCGAAATCAATTATAAATCCTACGATTTAACGCTGGACCACGCCTACTAAGCAGACGTTTCATACCCAAAGCGACCGTAATAATAGGTAAAATTGGTTTGAAACTGGCAAAGTCCGCTTATTTCGCGGTAGAAGTTTACAGTCTTCAGGAAAAAAAAAACAATCATTTTCTTAAGAATTATATGCATTGAACATTTTCCATTCTGATTGGGTAAGGGAAATTCAGTTTTTAGGTAACAGTGCAAAAGATGTACGTAAGTGCAAAAACAGATAACAAGCCAAGCATTGTGATTGGTCAATGATCACAGAACGTCACAGAGAGCCTATCCAATTCGAGCGCTAGTTGGTGCAAATTTTGGATACGTGATAGGCCACTTTCAAAAATGCCATAAAACTCTTTATTTGCCCTACAAAATTTTGCACAAGTAGTGTTTTTATTTTCTCTTGGGACCATTGTGGTATTTTTTAAAATGGCCTATTTGTGATCTTCATTTCCTTTAAACAGGAATCCGATACCATCTCAGGCGACCACGCGCTTGCATTAACAACAATATCAATTTTGGGATGCTTAGTCGCTCTTGTCTGCTACGTTATCTTGTTCTGGACATTTTACTCTATCAGGTAGGACTCTTTTTTACTTTGGTCGGGACCTTAGGTGGAAAAGGCTAAGGGTATTTCCTGCAAGAATCGACCAAAAATGTTTTTATCAGGTCTCAACCAACCTAGCTTTGTCTTGCGATAGTTCATTGCGGAGTCCTTGCAAGATTTGGCCGAAATTTTACAAACTGACGAAATGTTCACTTGAAAGGTGCTCTTTTCCCAGAAGAATGAAGGGGGTAGTTTCTGAAGAAACTGTGGTGCTGCGTCGGTGGGGAAGTAGTATACAAAAATTTGGTTTTATCAACGGAGTTGATAATGTAAGTTGGCCACCGTACAGAGATTTTAAAAGCTGACGTTTCGAACGTTAGCCCTTTGAATTCGCTCTGACGAAGGGCTAACGCTCGAAACGTCAGCTTTCAGAATTTGTGTACGGTGGTCGATTTACATAGTCAACTCCGTTGATAAAACGAAATTTTTGTATACTTTTCCCAGAAGGCCTTGTGGTACACGCGCGCTCAAGGCGAAGTGTCGCACAAATACATCCTGGTACCGTTTGTTATCAGCTTCTGATCCAACCTCAGTATGTTTTGCTACGCCAGCCCAGTCTCACTTCAATCTCCAAAGACGCACTATAAAAGGCGAGGTACCCTAGGCACATGAAGATGATTTGTCAATCAACCATGAATGCAGAGCTCTGTGATAATTTGTAGTAAAAAAGCCTGTAAGGGCAATGTGTCCGTGATATGTTATAAGATGTTATCAGTCGTTCTTTTTTTCAATTTCCTCGCTATAGAAATATCTTTTAGGGGCCGGTCTCTTTGTTGCTGTTTATTGGTCGCCATCTTAGACTATCAGTCGTGTTTGAATGTACCCGAACAATAACAGAGACTGAAGCGACCCATTTTAGAGAAGTTCTGAAACGACTGTCGAAAGTAATAACGCGATTGCAATTCCTACGCTTAGTGATTGGTTGAAAGATCTCGTGCCAGTTTATCAAGCAATGAGAAGGAAAGCCAAAACCAATCGCCACTTGCAAGCGCAATTTTTCCCGCGCTTTAACCAAAGTCACATGGAATTGCTACGAATTTGGATTGGCTCATTGCGCTGTTTGCACTGTGGTTGGTCGAAGTAATTACTTTGGTGTTTTTAACGAAACTCAATTGAAAAGAGCTCTATAGCGGATTTCTTTCTCAGATACCGATCGTTTGTACCAATACAGCAGGCGTTTCTATCCCAGAAGCGGAGAAAAAATTGAGATTTCGTTCGCTTCTGGCTCTTACAAACAGAGAAAAGAGTCGTAAAGCCGTTCATTTTTTAACGCTTTGCTTTCTTTATGAACAGAAAACGGACGGAGACAGCTTCTATTCATATGAATCTCGCTGCAACCGAGGTTTTTGCCATTTCCTTTTTCCTCCTTGCGTACCCATCGGTGAAGATCAAGGTTTGTGTGCATTTTTTTTTTATCATTAAAGTAAATGATGTGAAAGTTCCGCCATTGTAATGACACCATCAAATGGTTAGAATTTCAAGTCTTCTCGGAAAATAATCATATACCTTAGGCCCCGTCTCACCCCCGTTCAATGTACGGTCATCACCCTGTAGCACGTTAAAGAACGAAAATTCCGCAACTGGGAACTGGCAACCAATTAAAGCCAAACGTAAAAATAAGTACTTAAAACAATGAACCTATCTTGGTGCCAAAGTCAATAAAGAAGGAGGTGGGATGGAGGACTTACAGAACAGACTTTCAAAGGCAAGAGGGACATATCTTAGGCTAATTAAGATCTGGAACTCCAAGAGCATCTCAAAGAGAACGAAGATGAAACTGTAAAAGACCCTCGTCTTGCCTGTATTGATGTATGGATGTGAAACCTGGAAAATGACCAAGAGCGATGAACACGTTCTCAACGTGTTTCAAAACAAATGCCTCCGGAAGATTCACAACATACGTTGGCAAGATCACATCACCACCAAAGAGTTACTAGCCAGAGCGGAAATGTCACCAGTGGGTCAGGAAGTGAAGAGAAGAAGATGGAAGTTCATTGGCCACATTCTAAGGCAGGACAGAGCGAGCGATACAAGGACGGCGTTAAATTGGAGACCGGAGGGAAAAAGAAAGAGGGGGAGACCAAAGACAACGTGGAGAAGGACCGTTGAGAGGGAGATGAAAGAAGGAGGATGGGGTTCGTGGGAAGAGGTGCGGGGCGTTGCGGTAGACAGACAGACATGGAAAGCTTCTGTGGAGGCCCTATGTGCCACCTGGCATGCGAAGGATAGGTGAAGGTGAAAACAAAAAACAGCAATTGTAAAGAAAGCAGAGATGGGCAAAGTTAAAAAGGTTAAAATGGATTGCAACTTTTTTTTTTTTTTTAAACTGTGCAGCCTAATTAGCGCTTTTTCAACGTTTGAACTGTTGCCTGAAACTCGAAATATGTGTTCCAGACAGCCATTTTAATTTTCGTTACGATTGTTTCATTCGTTTCGTTTAGAAGTAATTTCTGGGTAAACATGAAATTGTATAACGAGTAGGGACGAAGCAATTGTAAAGCTGCACAAAAAAAAAACTGCACTGGATAAAGATGAAGCAACGTCAGCAGAAGATCTGAATAAAAATTTAGTCACTAAATCCTGCGAGCCGTAAGCTTGCCATTGTAAATCCTATGTGATAGTACTCTCGAGAATTGTTGATGATTCTACCATGTTTTGGTTTTTTGTGTGTGTGTGTGTGTTTTGTATAGGAACTTTGCTTTGCCATCGCCCTTCTTCTTTATTATTTTCAATTGGTGTCATTTTGCTGGATGTTGGTTGAGGGAATTAATCTTCTGCGTGGGATGCTGAAAGTTTTCCGTGTCACCGGTCGACTACGGATTTATGGCTTTTTCGCATGGGGTGAGTATAATGTAACATCCTTTGTTTATTGCCCCTCTTAGTACCTCGCAAATTCCAGCCAATACCGTCGATCTCTTCAATGGGTCATATTTGTACTTGCGTCGTGATCAGGTTTACCTCGTGGTCGTCGTCATGTTGTTTTGTTTATTGTTTATTTACAAAACGTGGTGGGTTCGGGACCACTGAGAAGGCAGAAGGTCTCGGGACAGAGGGTCTTTTCTCGAAAGTCCCGAAAGTTTTTTGGGCGTATTTCGGGTCACATAAGACGCTTTGTATCTTCAAAAGAAAAACGTTTCAAGTCATGAAATTTTATATATGTTCTATTTTTTGTTTCGTTTTTGTTTTTTGACAACATGTCGAAAGATTAGTTTCTCAGAATGAGTAGATCTTCACGAATCAATCAATCAATTTATTGAAGTCATTGCGTGGGATTGAGGTTGCCCTCAGTATCCGAGCCAGAGCCTCATGTATAAAACGAATTGCTTGTCGAGCCAGAATAGCTTTCGGAGCTTTTGAGAAACAGGCCTCTCGCACCCAGATCTCACTCTGGGTACGAGATCAGTATCTGCCTGGAAATTCATTCTCCGAACCACTCAGCATTACGCCTACGCAAGATATTTCCCACCATTTTGAGACGAAGGCCATATGCTCTACTCATTCTGGAGTCGTCACTATGTTTGCTTAAATTATCCTTGTAGGACTTCCCGCGCTTGTTGTAGCAGTCATTTCAAGTATTTTTCACCAGACGTTTCTCAGGAGTGACTTGTACGTAAAGACTCAAATTATTGTTGTTGTCATTATTTTTGCTTGTTCATTTAATCTTTTGTTCCTTAAGATATGACAGTTCGGATACTGCGGAAACTAATTTCTATATCGGAATTATAAGGAGGCGCCTCCCTCGGAGACTTGGAGTATTATTTCCCTCGTTAATTTCCATAAAGAGGTTTTAATGATTGCACAGTTTGGGAAATCATTTCTGACATTGTATCATCAACCCTCGACCATCTTAAGTTTTCAATTTCATTTTTTTCTTTCGGCATTACACCATTGGCTTAGCAATAGCGAACTGCGTAGAATATACTAAAAGTCGTGTAATGTACTAGGCGGTATTTGAACACTTGAAAGGTTAGTATTTTAGGTCACTGAATACTAACAAAAGTAAATTCTGAAAAATCCAAGCTGATGTTATAGTTCTCTGGTAAGGCACTACACTGGTATCGCAGAGTTCATGGGTCAATTCCCGTTCAAACCTGAAATTTTCAGGTTTTCCTTTTGTTTCTGCTGAATTGACGTACATAAGTACGAATTCCGTAGCTGTACCAACCCTTTAAGGTGACCCCCCAGAAATAGAACTTGTCACAGATTTCCAATGAAACTTCCCACACTGTTGTAACATGTTAAGGAGATTATAAAAACCTAATAAAGAAGGGGAGTCACAGTGCTCGTTTCCAAGGTACGGGGCTGACGAATGCGGCTATTTGAGCTACTTTGACAATAGCCCGTTTGGAGGTTAGTTTTTTTCATTTGCATTACAATATAATCTAGCATTTATGTGAGGCAATTTCGGGCTATTTTGTAGTTTTAACCCGAAATTGCCTCGCATCCACGTTAGATTACATTGTAATGCAAATGAGAAAAACAAACCGTGAAAAGGGAAATTGCCGCGCGCCCCCAAGGTTGGTCAAATTTAGCTCGATTTTATAAATGTAATCACGCAACGTATAACGCAAAGCGTGGTGTCATTCTATAGTTAATTCGAGCACGTGTTTTTGAATACCGTTGTGAGTACTTAGCACTCCAAAATATATTTAACTTTAGTGTGGGCTGTTCTATCTGTTATGACTCATTTCCGTATAATTTTATGAAATTTCCAAAAAAACTGGCCATAAATTTTTGCTGATTTTTCATTACTACAAGAAGACAACGTTCTCAGCAAATATATGAAATAAAAAATGGCGGTCACCGTACTCGTTATCATTCCTTGATGGACTAGGTTTGGCGTCAATGAAAATCCGCCATTTTATCTATGTGCCCGCACCACTGCGCGCGAAAATGACGCAAGAAATTATGCGCAGTAGGATTGCGCAATGTAAAACCAAGGAATCACCTTAAGGACGGTGACTACTAATTCAAAGGCATTTTTGCACGGTTTACTGAATATGTGGGAAAAGCAGATCTTAACAAGTGTTATTGGATCCAAAAGAAAATTGGGGGTAACCACGCATTTTCGAAGATAATTAATCAACAATAATCGCAAAAAGCTTTAAAATACAAAGTAATGTATGGCGTTCTTTGCCAAATTGAATCTTAATTATCTCTGAAAAATGCATGGTTACCCCCAATTTTCTTTTTGGATACCGAGATCACTTGCTAGGTTCTGCTTTCTGCGCATAATTTTGAACCGCGAAAAAATATCCCAGTATTAATAAGCATCAGCCATAGGAAATCCGTGTATCTCGAGATGCGCAGAACGTATGAGCAATAACAATAGTAGGCATCGTCCTTAAAGAGAAGAGTTATCTTTGCGAGTTATCCGAGATGAAAGCCAGCATAAACGGCGCTTGTGATGCTGAGAGGAAAACAGTGGTTTGCTCATTATTGCAAAGCAATTGTCCTCACAACACTTTTGTTTTTGTTTTTCTTGTTTTTTCGTTTTTTTTTTTTTTTTTTTCACGTTGTTAATTAATTGTTTTGCAGAGGACGGCGTAAAACGTGCTCTAGTGTAAAAGGCACGAACGTGTGCCGTTTTGTGGCGTTTTCACCACTGTTGATCTTGGCCGCCTTTAGACATTAAAATACTCATCCATATTCAATAGCCCTTTTGACCAATCGGATGAATTTCTCTAGACACGTTATTAAGTTGTTTTAAGTACAGTAGTAATATACCCAACAAACCTAAAAGCCTGGGGATGCCACTACTGGCATTATATAATGCTTCGTCAGCCAGAAGTTCAAGCTCTCAACATTCATTTTCGCGATATTTAAATCCAATGACTGAATTTTAGCAAAGTCGACCTGAATACAGTTTTATGCATCGCTGAATTACATTTCTTCCATTTCCAGGTGAACTGGACTGGCGCGTCTTCCTATGTAACACTAGGTAATTAGTTTTTCTTCACTGTTCCGGGTGTTTTTCGATTCCCAGACGAACTGAGCTAGAACGCCTTTCACGAAGGAACAGTCTTTTTCCATCACGATTGGTCAAAACGGCTATTGAACATGGGGGAGTATTTTAAGCCAGATAAACGCGCGCAGCAAATGTTTTAACAGATATATATATAATATCTGATCATAATTAAAAACACTCCTGCCTGTGTATTAAAAAGTCAATAAAAAATTCAAGTTGAGAGCACTCGAAAGGTTCCTGTTCGGTTGACGCGATGCGAGGAGAGCAAACAAGAAATCGATCTAATAAAATAAATTGTACCAGCGCGGATATTTAGTAAATCATTGTTTTTATTCTCCTTTTACAGCTGTTGGCTTTCTCATCGGCTTATTTGGGCTTTTGCTGGTCCTGTGGCATGCATTCTTTTGGTGAGTCGTAGACCTTTAATTAACAGCGTATTGATAAAAATACTAAAAAAATATTTTTTTACGGTTTCAGCCCTCTTGCACAACAAATAAATGTACAAAAATGATTAACCTACAACGTTTACATCACAAGTAACCCCTCAATTCAAAATTGACTTTTAAAGATGAAGATGTCAGCCAGGTTCATGTTGCGGTTCCAATTTCTTCTTGCTTTAAAATTTTTCAATTCAGTTCATTCTTGATTTTTCTTTGTCTAATATTCACTATCATAATCTGAAAGGAAAGGAAAGGAAAGGAAAGGAACTTTATTTAAGTGTCTAGTCTTTCTAGCTCAGAAGCACTAATTGGGGACGCTGTAAATTGAAATTAACAATTAACACAAATCCAGTCAAATTTTGGTTTTTGAGGAGAGGGGAAACCGGAGTACACCATACATACATACCCCACATATGACGCCGGATCTGGAAATCGAACCCGGGCCACATTGGTGGGAGGCGAGTGCTCTCACCACTGCGCCATCCCTGCACCCCTGAAACAAACGAAAATCAAAATTCAATGGTTTAAGGACGTTGAACTATGAGAAAATTTGAACCATGCACAATATTTGCACAATATTTGCAAAAATATTGTGCTAATCCCTCTTAAAGAAGTCCACTGATAACCAAAAAGGTCTCAATCTCCGACGAAATTAAGTGCGGCACATCAGTTTTCAATATTATCTATTCTTAGAACGGCTACTGCTAGATTTTTGAGGGAAAAGCGTGGCGGTATTGTCTTAGTTGCTCGATTCATGATTTTGCATTAAGTACGAGCAATCCCTCGTGCGACGACTTGGTTGCAGACGAATGAGAAGCGTTGTGGTCATCAGGCCAATCTGATTGGACATACTATTCTAAATTTGTAGGATACAGTGAACTGATTGGCAAAGGAGAAATGAAAGAGGTCGACACTATGCGTTATGGGTTTCTGTCTCTTATGATCCCCATTTGCGAATATACTATGTCACCTTGATTCTCATGAAATCCAACACGGGGACGTTTAATCAAGGCTTGTCGATACTCATATTGAATTTTCACACTTAGGAGCCTCGAGCTTAACGAATTAACTTTAATACCTACAATTACTTGCAACAGTTGGGGCTTTAATAGCTAGATTCACTTAAGGGATGTCAAATCATACGCGTTAAATTTTGTCAATTTTTCAAGAACATTCCGGCTCTGGGGAGTTATGCATGCGCACTGGTCATGAACCATGCTTCCCACCTCTGCGATGGTACGTGGGCTGAGTTTCAGTGAAGCTCAACTTGACTTGAGGGTTTTTCTCTGGTTTTCCTCCCTCATCAATACAATACAATACAATACAATACATACTTAATTGACCGCTTCCCGTAGGGGCTTTTCAGGGCCAATGAAACACAGTTAACGAAACGACGCAACACAACAACAACAACAACTTTTGAAAATCCCAAATGGCCGGAGGCAAAACCAGTTGGCTATTTACAAGTGCAGCGGGAAGTTAAACCAGGGACTACTAGGAACAGATTCAATGAGTGGTCCCGTTAAACCCGGGATCTCCGGATCTCAAGGCAAGCGCCCTAACCACTGGGCCACACTGCCTCCCCTCAAAACTGACCTCAAAACTGACCCATAACTAATTTCATCTGGCTTTGGTGCTATGCTCTGACATCAAACATGGACCGTATAGTGGCTGCCAGAGGCGTCCCCTGTATGCGAGCGGCTCGATGTCATGAGTTGCGCCCTTTGAAATTTAGTTCCCTAGACTACAATTGTAGTGTTTTAGTCCGGAAATCGTTCTAGACCGGAAACCTTGTTATAGGTAATCTCACGATACACTGTGTTCATCGTGTGTGAGTGGAGAGCCATAATGCGCGATTGCGTTTAGTAGTTGCATTCTTTGGGAATCTCCTGTAACATCGAGGCGAGTGTTTATTAAAAGACAGTATTTTACAGCAATAGAGGGTGATCAGCACAGCTATTTTACATTTCCTGGCTTGAGCGAGGAAGAGGACTCAATACAAGAACTCGATTTACCCTTTAACTGCTAGCATCCTTTATCCCAGCTGAAGAAAAGTTGGTATAGTTTTCTTATCCATAAATTAAAAGCTAATAGTCTATTATCGTTCCTGAGGACCACTATGAAATCAACATTGCTTTTGCAGGTGAATTTTTCTGTCCTTTTTGTGGCCATCAAGATAGTTGTACGAAGGGCTACCTACAAAATTAAACCTGCTGAAAGAAAGGAGATGTCTGACCTCCAAGTTGAAATAAGGTATGTTAGTATATCGTCTCGAGTATAAGATGATAGTAGTAAAGGAAGCAAAAATTCAACTCACAAGCTCCTGTTAAGATGGCAAGTACTACTTGTAGACAATTTTTGTGCAAGGGCCAGCTGAACAAAGTAGAAGTGCAGGATCTTCCAAATATTCAAGGGTTTTGGTAGAAAGTTAAATTAAAGTGTGAAACAGAGAAATATATATGTAAGAAAAATAAAAGCTAGAGTGTTTTAATAAGAAATGGAGAATGAATTTCATTGAATTGAATTGTTAGCTCATAAGGCATCTGCGGCATTGTAACTTCCAGGCGTGTATGTGATTGAGTAACATTTTTTATGTAAATGTAGTTAAGTCATCTTAGGTTATAAAGTATGTGTGTGTTGAAAGACTATTAAAAAAAAAACAACAACGAAAGAAGTGCCGGATCTTGGGAGATCTAGCCTGCAAATAATTTGTAGACTAAAAAACAAAATATATATTCTTTGGTTTACCAGTATTTCGTCAGGCACGGCAGGCACGATGTGACTACTTTAGGGAGTTCAATGATTTGCCCTATTTGCCATCCACCGATTCCTCCCCTCCATCCATCCAGCTATCGAGGATAGCATTGACTTTTCTTTGAGCCCTATTTCTAAAATTCAAGAAACTGAACGCTTTGGAATGCCTATTTATGAAAATTTCACGTGGAGAACGTGTCAGCTCTGTTACGTGAAGCATCATCGCTCCTAGGTAGTGGTACCAGCTTTAACAAACATTATCAAGTATGCTTCAAAAGTAACAAAACAGGGCTGCCCACGTTGTCATATTGTAAAACATAGACTGGATTCGATTTGTAAACATGGACTGGATTTGTAAAACATGGATTTGTAAAACATGGATTGTAAAAGGTGGATTTGTAAAACATTTTTATGTAAATAAATCCATGTTTTACAAATCCAATCCAGTCTTTATTTTACAATATGCCGCACACGTTGTGGCAGGCTTGCCTTTGCATTTTCCCATGCTCTAGGAAAAAAAAAACCAAAGTTGGTTTCAACTTGTTCAAATGCGCAAGCGACCGGCAAAAAGTCACTGTGATGTATAAAATTGTTCATATTAATAGTAATAGTATCAATTTTACATAGCGCAAATTAAGCTAATCACGCTTTACATCGATCGGAAAATAAGTAAATAAATAAAACGGAACTATAAGGAACTATAAGTATTTAACAATCTATGAAGCAGAAAATTCAAATAATAATTCTAAAAATAAAAATTCAAAGATCTAAGGCCTCTCTGAACAGCCAGATTTTCAGATCTGTTTTAAAATTAGAAAGATACTTGACATGCAGTTCTAATTTCTAGGGGGTAGCTTATTCCAATCGCGATTACAAATTTCTCCTGTTGACTGACAGACTGAGTTATTGATTGATTAACTTATAATTATGAATTAAAATTATCACTTAATCATTAATTGATTAATAATGAATAAATTTGTTGCTGAAAATCCTCACTTGAGAAATGAAAGTCAAGTATGTATGTATGTATACAATTTACTGATGAATTATTGTCATCCTATTTTTTTCTTTCCATAGGGCGGCGTTCAAGACAATAGTGATTTTGGTGCCCCTTCTAGGCCTAACATGGTTTCTTGGATTTTTATCGATACACCAAAAATCTCTTGTGTTCCAGTATTTGTTTGCCGTTGTCAATTCTGTGCAGGTACCTGTATTTTGCAGTTAACATTTTTATCAATAAACGATAAATATATAAGCATAATGGCCCGGGTTCGATTCCCAGTCTCCGTGTCATCTTGTTCTTGTGTGTATTATCATTCCTTAGTATGTATTGCCCTAGTGAATGGTGCTTAAACTTTAATTTGCCCTTCTGATTGGTTAGCGTCGAGATAATTAGCAACTACTAGTCACCCTTTAGCAACCGAATAAAAACATAATGTCTTCCTGGATATTACTCGTTCCAGGTCTTTTGTGGTTTATACTAAAATAACAGGCCATTTTCGAAAGATCAATATTCAGCTTGATAGTTGAGGCAGAGAGGACAAAAACAATGGAAACAAGTTGCAATGAATATGAAAGATATTAGCATATCATCAAATTTCCTTTGTCTTTGTCCTCTAAACCTCTCTTTCAAGCTCAATTTTAATATATCGAAAGTTGCCCATTATTCACCCCGAACTTTAGTGGATATACTTCAACAGGAAAAGAAAACAAACAGCGGTTACAAACCTTTTTAATTAATACTTGACGTTTCGTATGTTGCAGCATACATCAACAGAAGTGACGGTTAAAACTGTTACACAGAATTTTAAAAAACTAGAGCGAGGAACTGGTGACTAGTTAAAAAGTGTGATAACAAAATCGTAACTTCCGGTAGTCGATTCTTCCGGAAGAAATTAATAAAGAAAAAGCTTCTCACTACCAATGTTTTCATTGAGAGAGGGTTTTAAGTCACTGATTAATAGCGTTTCTTTAATTTTACATTGCATGTCGGACTTTCCAGTTGCGAGGATTTCAAAATGGTCCCATTTGATGTTATGACCGGTAGAAATTGTATGGTCTGCAACAGCAGAGGCGTGGCCGACTTGTGTAAGAGCTTTGAAATGCTCGGACTTCCTGTCATGCAATCTTCTTTTTGTTTTGCCGATGTAGAAGGAATCACAGTCCCAACAACTGGCTTTGTATACTATTTTTGATCTTTGAGAACGACTGAAACGATCTTTGTAGGGAAAAAAAGACTTAACCCTGCAAGTGTTTTGAAAAATAACCCTAAGATTGACACAGCCATGAAACTTACTAATACATGATTTAACACGTCGAGTAAGAGCTTCACTTTGAAAGCCCAAAAAAGGCAAGACAAGAATGATATCTTTCTTAGGAACAGTGGTGGCAGGTTCAGCAGACCTGTTCTTTTGTCTGTTCAAAACATTATTAATGTTATAACAAAGAACGCCTCTTGGGTAACCATTTTGAAGGAGAGTGTTCTTGAGATCGAAGAGAGTCGACTGTAACAACGAAGAACTCGAGCAGATGCGTAAGCAGCGATAGGTGAGGGTGCGGATTAAATTTATTTTATACTTTCTAGGAGTGAAAGAGTCCCACTTGGTGTAGAGGCCAGTGAAAGTTGTTTTGCGATGTACTGTTGTTGTGAAATTGTTGAGATTGCGCTTAATGCGGACATCTAAAAATGGAATCTCCTGGTTTTCTTCAAGTTCCATTGTAAATTTGATGTTAGGATGTCTGGTGTTAAGAAAATGCAGAAAACTGGCCGCAGTGGCTTCACTGTCGAACAAAGAAAATGTGTCATCCACATATCTAAACCAAATGGAGGGACGAGAATCTACATTAGCCAACCATTTCTGTTCAAAGTCACACATGAAAATGTTAGCTAATACTGGGCCTAGCGGAGACCCCATTGCAACGCCATCGATTTGGTCGTAATAATGACCATCAAATACAAAGTGGCTTTTCTTCGTTGCAAACTCGAGCAAGGTTTTGAGGACATGTCGCGGTAAGGCAGGAGGGTCAGGAAGAGAGTATAACTTGGAAAGACAAATTTCTATTGTCTCGTCGAGTGGAACGTTCGTGAATAAGGAACACACGTCAAAAGAGCACATTATTTCATCGTTGTGTTGATGAGTCTTCGCCCAATCCACAAAAGAGAAGAAGTCCTTGATAGTGAATTGGTTGGTGGAGATCGGTTTAAGGACATCAACAAGAAAAGAGGCAAGATTGTAGTTGTATGTGTTAACTGAGGAGACAATCGGGCGAAAGGGGCAACCAGTTTTGTGGACTTAAGGAAGACCATAAAGAACACCAGCAGTAGATCCACAAGGAAGGATTTTTCTAAATGTAGCTTCATCAATTATACAATCTCGCTTGAGGTTACGAAGATAGGAAATAAGACTGTTCTCCCTAGACTTGGTTGGGTTGTGCGACAACAACTTAAATTTCGTTCCATCGGAAATCAACTGTTTCATTTTGCTGAGGTTTGCTTTGTCAGGTTTAGTAATAATAATAGAAGTATCATTTCGCAAATCGTAAACTGTAAACTGAAACCCACATTTGACGCCAAATCTGGGAATCGAACTCAGGCCACATTGGTGGGAGGTGAGTGTTCTCATCACCGCGCTATCCCTGCGCCCCATCCCTGTCATCCCTGCATGTAGTGTTCTCGATGTTGACTCGGGGATACTCGGAAACACTCGGAGATAACCCGAGTGTTTTTTTTGCAGGAGTTGATCCTATGAGACTCGCAGCCGATCGAGCTACGCCATTAAAAGCAGGTTCAGGTGATAATTGTCCAGCTATACCGCTGCCACTGAAATTGTCGAAACGGTGCATTCTCGCTGTTGAAATGGACCTTATTCTCGCGGGTGGCCATATTGGCCATGGACGATAGATTTCGTACCACGAGACTCGAGTTGAAATGTTTGGGAACGAGTTTCGGTGGGCAAAAACAAAGTTTTCAATCCCTCGGGATTCAAAATGGCCGCCGTCTGATGAAGGCCTATTAAGGACTGAGATGGGAATTGTTAGTCCTGGTAGATCAGAAATGAAGAGGTCCTTTTTGTTTGTTAGTAATCTCTTTTGGCTTTTCAGAATACTAGTTTGTATTGTTGTATGTAGCCATATTGAGAACCTCCGGAGATATATAGGGCGAACAAAAAGAAAACAAACCGCCACCAGTAAAATAAAGACTTTAATATTTGTTTTTTTCTGTCTTTTCTTTAATTTCCAGGGCCTGTATTTCTTAATCGCGCAGTACTGCTTCGACGATGAAGTAAGTAACATTTTTCCTGATGCTGGACTGAGGCAGATAGTAGATAAAGTTAAATTTAAATTTAATTTTACAGATGATTTAAAGACACTTTTAAGTAAGAGCTAATTTAGAACTAAGAAAAGAGCTTGTAATGTCTTCTTTCATTAAGTAACGATTTCACGACAAGGGCACTGACACAAAACGTCTTTATCCTTCGGGTGTTTTCTTTGACAAGGATGATTTTAAGGCAATTCTAAGTAAGTGGTCCCTCTTTCATATGCATGCAATATGTCTTCTACCAACGGGTCTTTTCTCGGACAATAGTTACTTCCGGCATTCTTTTCTCCTTGGGAACAGTCCATATATAAGAAGTTATTTATAAACATATCTTTCTTTTTCCAGTGTCGTCTTTTTTGTTATTAACTTTTCCAAGCAGGTCAGAGATAAGAGTGATACGAGTGAGAGTGTTAAACAAAAAACCTTTTATTGAGACACAAAAATTTAGATCATTCCCCATTAAAGGCTGGGATGAGGCAGAGAATAGATAAAGTTAGCTTTAAATGATTTTAAGACATGTTTAAGTAAAAGCCATCTGAGCTCTTAGAAACGAGCTGGTAACCGTCGTCTTCTTTCAATAATTACTGAGAAGTCCCTATTTCGTGACAAGGACATGCAAAGAAAATGCCCTCATCAAACGGGTCTTTACTCCGACAATGATGATTTTAAGACACTTCTAGGTAAGACTGAGCTAATTCAGCACTAAGAAAGGAGCTGGTAACGTCTTATTTCAATACGTAAAAAGTCCCGCTTTCGTTACTTTACTTTGCTATTAGACTTTTCCACGCAGGTTTAACAAAGTACTTTTAATTAATGAGACATAAGATCTAAAACTTCCCATAATTGTGACTGAAATGATAAATTAGCTGGAGAATTTCTACTCTTAAAAAAAAAAAAAACATTTATACCAAGAAATACTGAGGAATTACCTTCAGTAAGATAATAATTGGCTTAACCCAGTTATTTCTTTGTCGCTTTCCACCAGATGAAGAGAAATGCGCACCAAGCATCCACACGAATGGAGAGGTTGTTTAGTTTGTCATCGACAAAATCCTTCCGTTCTTCTTCGGTTTTAAAGGCAGGGAGTTTTGGTGAAAATAATTCCGGTTCACTGAAAAAACACAATGCGGTTTCTGCTGCTCAACAAGGAATTGATGAGAAAGAAAAACAACGATGCTCTCTTCCCATTCCTTCGGAAATGGCAGTGGATGAGCAAGGCAACGACTTTAGTGCTCACGAGATGAAAAAAAACTTGCAAAGCAAGGAAGATAGTCAAAAAAGACTCGACGAGGGTCAGGAAGAAGCAATGAATCCTTTACCAGTCGCTCAAAAGTTGAATGGAAATGAAAACGATCGAGAAAGCCTAACAGACGGGAAGGTGGACAGAAACAAACTCAATACTCTTCCTCGTCAACTTTCAATGGAACAAAAGGATGACCAAGAAAAGTCAGAAATTCACGAACAAAGGAGTGAAGACGAAGATGGGACAGAAAATAAACTGGATACTTCACAACAAATCCCTGCATACCTAGCCGAGAACAATGTAGACAACTTAGTTTCTCCAGAAGTTTTAAGTCACGAAAACGGGAAGGACACTTTGGAATGTCCAGGGCTTGAAAATGAAAGGATACATGAAACTTGCGATTCACCTCGTCAAGACCAACAGGCCTAGGAGGAGTAGAGGAGGGATGATAAAGAAATTTGGTTAATCCCTGGTAATATACTAATTTATGGTCAATGATCAATCAGTGATTGATTCGGCCCATGCAACTATGAATGAGTTAATACAAACCTCTGTGACACAATGATCAAATGAGAGAAAAATTGTTCCTTATTACTAAAGCAGATTTATCTAAGCGTACTGAAATAAGGGAACAAAAATGATTTGTATACTTCTCAGTGATGTTCAATGGATTCGTAACACGTAATAGACCAAAGTGATTTTCATTCATCGAGAAGTAAAGAAGCACCTTGCCTTTCGTTTCACACAAAAAATATTGTGCAGAAAGCTATTAGAAGGGAATCTTTGCTCGTGTCATTGTTTACCTTGTGTTTTATTGCCGTATGAGTTTGCTGACAGAAGCCACTATGCTATTTACAAATAGTCCATTTTACAGTTGTGCTTAGTTACCTGACCTGCGAATGAAAGTGAGGCTTGAGTTGACCTTGTTTTGATAGAAATCTCACTGCCTTTCATATGTAAATTCTTACTCATTACCATAACAACAACATCATTACATAACAAAAGGAAGGAGGTCTATATCATAACAAGGTCAACACAAGTCTCACTTTAGGTAACTAAGCACACAACTGTAAAGAGGTCTATTGACTTCAAACGATAAAAGATCTTGTTAAACTAAGTTAAATCACCAATTTTAAACCTTTTAGCGTTGATAACGAGCCAGTTATTAGCCATCAAAACATGATAACTTCTTGTGAGGCAAGACCGCGAACGATGTAAAATTTCGAATTTTCAAAGCAATATTTCTCAGAGATGATCTTGCACATCGCGTTCTGATTTTCAGAGATAGCTCATTATGCAATACACTTTTAAATATTCAGTTCTTTAATCTCAGCTTACTGATTAGAAAACGCCGGAATGCCTTGTGTTAATGTCGCAAAAATGTAAACAAAGATTACCCGATAGTGACGAAAGAAAGGCCATGCGCTATGGAAATTTCTCCATTCTACCTCTAAAGAAACGTTTGAGGTTGAGCATGTCGTTGTAATGACATCTGAAAGAATCCCCAGGAACGTGTAAACTGTAAGAGAAGACAAGTCGGGGGTAATTGCACAAATTGAAATTAAAGTATCATATATGTATTTTCCCTAGGTTGGAACAAGTTCACTGAGGACACTCATTAACTTGGAAGTCGTAAAACGTGGCTTAAATCAAAATATTTCAAAAGAAAAAGCTTGACTGAACTAGCAAATTTTATTGGTATAGAATTAGGTGCCTCCCTGTTAATCTATCTCTGGGCCAACTCCAGAAATGCTCCTAATTTGATGCATGCAGATTTCAATAAGCGTCACAAAGTTCCCCATCTTCACCCCGACTTCAACATCACTCGTGCCTCGGAATGCAGACAAGTAACGTCACAGATTGCTCACCAAATGCTGCTTCTCAAAATAATTAGGATAAACGGCTGCATTTACCCTAAGCTAAAAATAACGCTAAATCAGTTTACTCTTACCTTGTTCTTGGAAAGCTTCAAGGGACACTTCGCGTTGGATGTCAAATTTTGGCGCAAGTGCACCTGATTTTGTGCATTTCTGGACATTTAATGGTAATTGAACTTCGTGTTGTGCAATTTGGTCTGAAATGATAGGTTTGGTTTCACAAGCATGATTTCAGACCAAAATTGCACGGCACGAAGTTCAATTACCACCTTGTTACATGCATTTAGAATCACAATATGATTATTTAATCGCTAAGATACAGGATTTTTGTCAGTTTCAATATTCTATTGATCCATTTGCGCCACGCAATGGTATTCTTTGTCTTTCATTTTCCTGAAATTGAAATCGGATTGGCTGTCTTGTTTTAATGTTCCTTTCTCATTGGCTTGGTTAAATGGTGAGAGCAATCATGTTGCAAGGATATCATCAGTAATTTCTAAATAAATGTAATAAAGGCCGAAGCTGTCTGCAGTTTTGTTTGGATATTTTCTGGAAAGTTAGCTTAGGTATTCACAGTCATCAAGCACGTTAGTGTTATAGCTGCAGATCTAAAGCCGCGAAAGAGGGATATATAGTTTTACCGCAGACATCCCAGCCAAAAAAATCGGAACCTTGTAATAAGATCATCCAGGTTAAGTGGACAAATTGTACGTCGTATTAGCAAGATAGTCGTGTAAACAGAATAGGGTAATGTGTGTGACTTTTCGACGGGGCAGAAAAAAGAATAATGACCAAACATCGAGGCGACCGCTAATGAACAATTTTCAAAGTTCAATTCTTTGTAAGAGTAGTATGGATGGACAGTTCAGTGTTGAGTTGTAAAATAAAAATTTGCCATCAGTAAATATCAATCGTATTTAGCTTTCAACCACTGAACATCTAGCGATGGGTAAATTTTCGACACTTTTCAAACAGCGTTACGACTGAGTCGTTTGTCTCTCCATGCAGGAAAACATCCAACCTAATACACCAAAACCCACACAACTCATTACAATACACATAGACCTCACTCTTCCCTTGGGAGAGGAGTTGGAGTGGTAAATTAATCATTTTCTCGTAGATAAAAACAAATTGTCTAAAAGCTTAACTGTTTTGAGTAATTGCTAAGACATAATTGAGCTTTCGTTGTTCAGTGAAGGAGGATAGTGCGTCGTGTAACTGTTCGAAGGCATCAAATTTCCCTATTGGGCAACGAGTGAACGGCAATTTACTCATTCATTTTATAACGGTCAGGATTGGCCAAAAAAAGCAATAGAACGAACAAAGATAACAATGGCTTTAGCAGAGAAAGCAATAGGAAGTATGACCCTATACAGCGAATGAAATATAGTGTTAAACAAGAGGTTAGACCCTACCCAAATAACGAGCTGGAATTTCTGTATGTGGGAGTATTCGGGACAACCATCTCGGCCATTCCTGATCTTCCCCCACCCCCACAATCTCGCAGTATTTAATCGTGCAGCTGTACATTCGTCTTGTCGTTATCACAATGTTGATTCTAAAAACCCAAATATTTATTTTTGTGGTTAATTAAACATCAATTCACCTATCTCGTCTGAACGTTCATAAGAGAATTCTACTAAAACTAAGATATCCTGCAGCTCAGTGAATAAACGGTATCCAAAGTAGAAATTTGATCGAATGAAATATCATTGGGAGACGAGATGTAAAAGTTCAAACGCAAAAACAAGAGCTTTAATGAAAGAGAGCTTCTTAATCCGGAAAAGCTTAGTCTAGGGATTTTCTCTGATTTCTGACACCACGCCACTTCCTTGAAAATGAGTCCACTGTAACCCTAAGTCGTGGTGTGATTCCCACCTTTCAACGCGTATTTCATTAATTCATGGCGTTATCAGGGACTTTAAAAATTCTGCGACGGCGAGGTCGCCGAAACCGTCACCTTGAAATATAACTTTCCAATATCGTATGTCTTTCGCGATTGTTACACTCGTTCTTGTCATAAAAAAAGGTAACTTGGATCGAGGGCTTTCAAAGTCAAAATATAGAATGAGAGGTTTGTATGTGCAGGCACACGCTGTGATTTCACGTCGTTGTTATGCAGAGTACTGCAAAAATACGTGCTAAAATGCGTGCTGCACGTGCAGCACGATTTTTTTTTTTCTTTTAACGAATGATAGACTTGTTTGTGGTGTTTTCGTTTCCGCAGCCGTCGTCGTTTCTTAAACTCGCTATTATCTCGAAGGCGGACATCACGATCATAAGGGCGGGACAAGCTTGGGTACGTGAGGAACATGGTGGGATGAGGTGGAGGGTCTTTAGATCTGTCTAAAGGCAGTTTTGTCTGACTAATCGCTTAAAATAGCTCAACCAAAGCCCGGCTGCACTGTGATCAGAATAAAATAGAGACGAAAATGGGTGAACATATAAAGGAGAATAATTCAGTAATGAGAAGAATTATGATGAACTTTGTTTCGAATGTCAAATTTTCTATTGCAGAGACATTAATTGGTGACACTGAAGATAGAAACCAAATCAAATTCAACATTGGTTTTTGAGGTGAGGGAAAACCAGAGTACCTGGAGAAAAACCTCTCGGAGAAGAGTAGGGAGTCTGGGCTTCACCAGGTGGTTCTTTTTCGGGGTGGGGCGTTGATGGTTGGGTGAACTCCCAAGTCTGCGAAATGTGTGCCAAATTCGAACTGCATGAGAAGTCAATTGATAAGTCAGTTCAAATGGTGGCAATAGTATCACTGTCGAGAACAAACTGAAAATGTCACATTTCACTTAAAAGCAATCATAACGCATGGGCAGCGTTTTAGCCGAGTCAGAATACAATAGCCGTTATTCTTATGCAAATAAGTGGCTGGGTATTCAGCAGTTGCCAGAGTTAAGCCGCGTTTTATAACTTCTTTCTCCTTGTCAGTGAGACGCGGATATGGAAGTATAGACGACATTCAAAGACTTTAACTCTACTCGGTAATTTATATGTGAAGTTCAGTGAAACACACTTGCATCCTACACGTAAACAGAAACTACTGAAAGAGGTCAGGGCCAAGGCAAATCCTTTTAAAAACGACTGATCCTATGTTTTGTGTTTACAGAGAAAATAAATACACATTACGAAAACAATGGCAGATCACTTTACGTATCTTCAATAAACAATGCTATTGAGTAATACCAATGTAATCTCTTTATAGTTTAAGCTGTTTGCATTCTAAATCATTGAACAGGATTTACTAAAGGAGCTTGTCGACTTTCAGAAAGACTGTGTATTTTTGTCTGCGATCGTTTTTCTATGGAGATCGAGAGGTTGTTTTGCAATATTTTTCCTCCTGATTGAAGCTAAAGACGGTTATTTGAGAGCACACACTAGTACCTGACTTATTTTTTCAAATGGGCCAAGCTCTCGCAGCAAGCGTGTCACATTTATGACACCAGCAATATTTTAGCTGTGTGAATTGGGTTCTGTTGTACGGCGTATCTCAACACGTTTTTCGATCATATATCACAAATAAGAGTGTATTAAATGGTCTTCAATGTGTGTTGATTTCTAGCCACTGGCTTTCTATTTGTGTCACTTTTTTTTTCCCCGCGGACTTTTTAAAATTAACATAGGGGTTAACGATCGATAATGAACTATCGTTGGTTAATCGTGCTGTGACCAACTTTTGCAATAAGAATTCCATTACATTTTGTACAGCTCAGGATACGTTTTCTTGTTTTTACAGTGCTCTCCAATGTTTAATAGTGAACAACAACAATAACAACAATCTCAAATACATCAGACACAGACTGCCTCCAAATAGGAAAGTTAATAAGGGCAGGTAGTATGAAGACGTATCATGCTGTTGCAATTACAAGACGTGAAAAATGATCACAAAATACTAGTATAGGAAGATACATTTCAAGTGTTTGAAGCCGGATAAGAATAAATTAGGTTTCTTTGATTTCATTTATTAACGTATCAACAAAACTGCCTTGTTTTCTAAAAGATCTGGAATAACCGAAGAATACAGCCACGTTCTTCTTGACTAAGTCCAGTATATTTCGGGAGTTGTCTCAGGTCTTCTGCTAAGCTGTGCCAAGCTCGCTTAGTGAATGCGTTTGGAAGTCGTACATTGTTGTGTGAGAAAAGAAAACTGTTTGGTATCGTATCTGTAAATTGATAAAAACTTTGTGGAGAACAATATATACATCGAATATGGCGAAAAGGTGTAACTTCAGAGCCTGACCGTTGACATTATTGTCCTCACATCAGTGGCGGATCCAGGGGGAGGGGGTCCGGACCCCTCCCCCCCCCCCCTATCAAAAATGGATCCGCCCCTGCACATAACCATTATCTGCTGAATTACATGTATGAATCAGGTGTCTTTTACGTCGGAAATCTTTAAGTCCTAATTAACTTAGTTAAAGTCCAAAATTTGGACCATAATTATGCTTGGGAGCCATTTCGATCTGCTCTTTACCGATTATGTTTACCGGCTGGTTGTGAGTGTTCTCCTGTGGTGAAGTTTTTCATTCGGTGTTCAGTAACTCAAACATTTATATTCTATGTTCAAGAACTGTTCTTTTCAGCTAACAGTTCCACAATGCAAAATGTAATATTTTTCACTGCTTTTATTTTTTTAAATTTCAAAATTTGTAGTATTTTTTTCTAATACTGAGCTTCTGTTATATGCATCGGTATAAAAAATGACATTGTGGAATATCTTCTTAAGATTTTTCATGTAAGGGAATCGAGTGGTACCTGCAACTGTTAGTCATGTGTAAAATAGTGAATGAAACAGAGAATGGATTTGTGTAGAGAAATAACAGCTAATCATACGTGATCATACACCTTATTCCAAAATGGCCGCCATTTTAGTATTCTTTTATCACTTTGCAAATTGGCCCTGTTGGTCTCGCTTTCAAACGTAAAATTCAAAAGAATATTTAACCTAGAACGAGGCCAAAAGGACCAAGTTGCAATCAAACAAAAGAATACTAAAATGGCGGCCATTTTGGAATAAGGTGTATTGGCTAAAATTGAACCTTTTGGCTGCGAAAGTAGATTCTAGCTGGAAGCTGACGTTACTGTCAGATGAGATGGATGTAAAACTCTTTTCTTGTTGGGCAAAAGGTCTATCTTTTGGGTAGGATATTATTACTCAAATCAACACCTTTCTCGTCCTTTTGCCCTTCGCTACGCAGCTACTTGTAGTTTCCCAACGCCTTCCTTGGCCGAAGAAACATTTACACACTCAAAAGCCGGAGTGATGTTCCATATATTCTTTCATGATCGACCTTTCTCTTATGAAGGTAAGCAGTTTAATTAAGTCAACAAACAAAACAATACAGAAAATAAACCAAGGGGAAAAAAACCCGAAACAAAGCAAAATACATTGATTAATGTGATCCTCCCAGCTTCGTCTGAGACTACGCGAGAAGAAGGAAACAAATGCCAAGACGTCTTTGTAAAGGACGACGGTATCAGAGAGATATAGCCTAGCGTTTACGTACAGCAAACGCCAATCATAAAAATATATTTCAGGTTTGCCTTTAGCTCCCTTTATGCCTCAGGTTAGCTACAAATATCGACAGAGCTATTTCGCAAGAGAGAAAATTTAGAGAAAGAAAATTTATGTTCGTGTGTTAAATGATGGCAAGCAGAAATCTGCCGTTTCCCGCCCGGTTGACGATTTTGCGTAAATCATTCCTTTGGTCGGTATCATTTATCATTTAAGAATCGTCTAAATGTACAGTATGCCTTTGTCCTTCAAATGGAATAGGTGAAAACAGTTTGGATGATCACCTGAGCTATCAGGTCATCTGGGGCCGGATATGATCATTTGCAAGCGGGTATTATATATATCCTTTATAAGCATGTACAAAAACAGTGGATAGCGTTGAAGGCGTGCTCTGATTGGCTACTGAAACTCCGAATATCCTTTTCTATTCACCTCCGGGCAAGCAGCTCGCGCAGGATTTATCCCCGACGACATTGTAATTGTTGCAAGGATAAATGAGTTAAAATCATCTTTTTGTGCTATATTATCCCACTTTTTTAGTATAAACTCAAACAACTATTCACCGAAGTGGAGGTGGATGTTTATCTCGCCGAAAGTAATCAAAGGTATCCTGTGGTAAGCTCGTGGAATAGGGAAGATACTGCGTCAGGGAAGTGATATAGCGAATTATCAAGCATTACAAATGAAGTGTAATACATTATTTTGAACGTCTTTCATTGGTAGCCGAATAAAAGCATTCTTAACGACCATTTAATGAATGCATGAATGCGCCTGCCGAACTTGAGACGATCAGAAATCGATTACAAATTTTCCATTGTTTACGCCTGACAGCCTGATTCGCCAACCATCCCCGTCAATAGCTTTCCGCGAGCTAAAAAACCGGATTGCAATTGCTACGCTTAGTAATTACATGTAGTTTTTTAAAATCTCACGCTAATGAGATGGAAAACCAAAACCAATCGCGACTGGCACGTGCGTTTTTTTCCTCACCTTGAGAAAGTTACATGGAATAGCTACGAATCTGGATTGGTTCATTCCGTTGTTTACACTTGCTGTGATTGGTCGAAGAAATTACTTTGGCATTTGTTTTACGACATTCAATAAGCCATTTCCGAGTTCATGTCTGCCTTCTCTTCAAAGCGAGTCTAAGTGCGAAGTTTTCATCTGAAATTTAGTTTTCATTCCTATGTAAAGTAGAACTAATTACTATCACAAAAACTTCGCACTTAATTAGATTCGCTTTGAAGAGGAGGCACATATGAACTCAGAAACGATCTATTGAAAATCGTTCTAATGCGATGCTCCCTTTCACTCAGAATTACATAACTGCAATTCAAATAAATGAATTAAAATTTGTATATTCTCACTATACACTCTTTTTTATATAACAACATTCAGGATGAGGTTAAACAAATTTTTATGAACAAACTAAGAACATACCCAAGCCGAGAGACAGTGCTGTTCATTTTTGTGTGTTTGTTTGTTTGTTTGTTTGTTTGATTGGTACAAATGGTAATTGAATGTAAAACTGTAGTCTAATGGTAAAATTAACTCAAATAATTGGGGACTATATTTAAAATGTGGTTTTCTTATTGCATGATACAATGAAGAACAACTCAGTTTGTGGTCGAACTTAGTATACCACACAACTTTAAGAACAATCAAGTTAAGAACATCATTTTACAGTCTCACTCAAATCGCAAGAAAACTAGCAGAATCCTCAGCCTTACAATTAGACTTTCTTAGAAAAAAGAATGCAGTCGTTTCTCAAATTCCCTAAGTGAGATCTTAGCGTGTTTTCTTCAGTGGTATTCTATTAGTGTTAAGTCTGTTTCAGTGTCCATGGTGGCTCAATAGACCAATTTCGATATATCGAAATGAAGTCCGGAACATAAAGCATCATCTCGAGGCTATGGGGAATAGATATAAGGATTTGTATGAGTTTATTCCCCAGAGCCTCGAGATGATACCTTTTGTTTAGGACTGAATTTTAATATATCGATAGTGGGCTATTTATAACCCACTCTCGATATATTAAAATAAGCAATTCTTCTATCCTGTTCGTTGGCGTCTCTTGTCCAGTTTCTCAAACTTTTCTGCACGATTGTTTCTCTTGTACCATTATTTACACCTTCGTTTTGAATAATTTAGTTTCTTGGTATATAAACGAAAGCTTCTTTTCACTTTCATCTCTCTTCTTTTGGCGCTCAAAGTCGCGCTACGCCTACTGACGTTATTAAGCAGTCTACGTTTAAGTCTTTCCGCTTATCCAGCCGTTTCCCTAATGAATCGGTTTTCTAATAGTCGTAACAATACAAACATCGTCGTTTCCTATTACCTGTAGCGTTGCGTG
The DNA here is from genome assembly GCF_036669935.1 of Montipora foliosa. Classification (NCBI taxonomy): domain Eukaryota; kingdom Metazoa; phylum Cnidaria; class Anthozoa; order Scleractinia; family Acroporidae; genus Montipora; species Montipora foliosa. Next base: position 11,169,292 of record NC_090881.1, read on the forward strand.
ACTAATCTATTCTTTGTACGTAACTTTTTTAAAATCTTGTCACAGTTTCAACCCGCATCGCTTCACGTTCCTTATCCACATTTTGTAAAAATAAGTATCACTTCATCACTTAATTTCTAAATTAATGCCTAAAAACTGCAATGCCCTGTAACGATCAGTACATGTTCAGTTTTCGTGGTGTTGTTTTAGCAGCTACACCCTATATACTTTCATTTTGTAATTTTCCTTGTTTCCGCTTTCACGATGGACAATTAATACCAATCTTCTAGTCCCGCTTTCCCACGCTTAAAAAGAATTCCTTAATATGGAGTGGGGTCGAAGTTAGGGATCAATACTATTTTTGGTCTGTCTGTTGTGCCACGAAGCTCAAGGCGGCCTCCGTTGTGTTCAAAGGGCCTTGTATGATCGAAGGCCTTGCCCCTTAAACACGGGACTTCAAATCAGCGGGCTCTGCATTCATAATGACAGAGCCATCTGGCAATCCTTGGAGAACAGCAATCATTTTGATTGAGGTTTGAACGTGCCATAATCAAAATAATCCCCAACGGATGAGTAATACGGAAACAGGAGTTGTTGAAAAGTGAAGGGATTGTCTATTTCTAAGAAAAGTTGACGGTCCCTTTGATGTTTTTTTTCAGTGGGAAGAGGTCAGAATAAAGAGATAACAGGCGTATAAAACTCATATACGAAGTATGACATTCCTGTAACATTGTTTTGGATTTTATGTAATTCTTTGCTACGGAAAGAGTAGATGCATCCGCTTGAGCTCACAACTCGTACGTTACAAAAAATATGTCTCTTTGAAGATGCTTGCCGATCAAACTTTAGGCAAATTCATTATTCAAGGATTGAAACAGGAGCTCGTTAGGTAATGGGCTCCTTGAGTGAAATTATTCATCATACAAAGTTTTCACTGTAGGGCACCATCACTCAAACCTGAATCGGTATAGGAAATCTTGGGTAAGTGTGCTCCGAGCAGAACTTTAGCTCGTTAAGGTTTCAAGCGTCCCCGCGATAACAAAACCTCTTTCTTTTAAGACATTTTCAGCGCCTGAACAAATGGCTAGACATTTTCGAATATGAACACCAATGTATTTTTTCCATTACTGAAGAACCCGTTCGCTATTTTATGCTGAGCGACAGATTGGTGTTGAGAAAACCCCTGTTCGTTTAAAGAGTTTTAAGAGGGAAATGCCTTGCATAAATACAACTTGTCAGTTTTAGTGAATTCATTTCAGAGGAAAATCTTTCTGCCGTGAAAAAAACTTCTGGATCTAGCCAGATCGCTATTAGTTCGTTAGCTGTGGCAAATTTCCAAGCAAACAAACAACGAGGAATAAGAAAAACTATCAACAAACCCGAATCGTTTAAGAAAAGATGCCATGTTTATTTTCTTGCCTGTGAAGAACTTATAAAGAGTACATATGTTCAAATTTCAAATCCCTAGCAAAAAATTCTGTGTCATGTCGTCTACGCCTTTCTCCACGGCTGTCAGGATAAAGATCTACTTGAATTAGCGAGGTCAACGAACAATTGTCTTCCGGTGGGCATCAATTGTCATTTTGCTCAATCGACTGTCTATATCTAGACAAGAATCTTACTGCACGTAATCAAAACTACTAAATTAAAAATAGAATTTCACATATGGTTGAATAAGCACTGTTTAAAACCCCAGCTGGGTGTCATCTTGTCCACGTTTCGTTAGTAATAGTACTAGACCATCGAAACAGCCGTCCAATGTTCGTATTTTGGCGTCTCGTCCCTGAAATGAAAGAACTTTGCCTCAACAAAAGAGGTTCATAACTGGGAGTGGTGTGCACATTTTGAATCAACCTCTATCTCAACAGCCCTCCCCACCCGTGCAATTTAGCAATCTCTCCAACCGTTGGCCGTTGCCCTTTCACCTCCAGCACTCTGCCAATGAAAAATGACAGAGTGCCTTTTGGCGTCACCGGAAAATCCACTACAGTACTGAGAGGAACTCATGCTCAGACCAGGAAAAGGTTTCCAATATCAAACGTCGTGGCTTATTTAATGACGTGACCTCTCCAGACACATGAACTGATTGACACTTCCCAAGGATAAATAACCCAGTACGAAAAGACTTCATTTTCATACATATCAATTTCACACATTCGCGTACAGTCCGTCAGAGATTGCCTTCATTCATCAAAGAAAGAACTTTCAGAAATTGTCGATTCAAGGAAGGAAACATTACTTGAAAAAAGGTAAGTCATTTATAACACGGACTTCAAAGAAAATTGGAGTTTGATTTGTCGAAGAAATTGTCTTATTGTTAGTGTCTAAGGGAGACCCAGAGTTGAATCGTGGCGTAAAATTTCTTCTTTGTTTAAAACGCGTGCGTCTTACAATCTCACGTGTGCGATTTCCTTACGCATTGTGGTTTCAACATCTGTTGTCGCACATTCTATCCTATGATTATAGACCGATTTCTGATGTGGTAGTATGAAAAATATTTCATTGAATGAAATGCGCGCGTGAATTGTATAGGAGAGATCGGAGTAATCGGATTTCCGTTGGTATACATTCGTTGTTCCGCCTCTTTGTTCTAGTTTATACTGCTTAGAGTTTTGTGTGCATCTAGATATATGCATATTGTGTGCTAATGCCATCCGCAGCCTTCAACAAGAGATCCTCTGTTAGCAGTTTAATATCTTTCACATGCAATGCTTCAACCTCAGCGTGCTATCAAGTTATAATCTTAATGTTTTCTACGCAAACACAACTATCTTCCCTGCAAAATGAACGTATCACGTTTAAACGGACAAGTTTTTGTCAAGGTGTTCATCAAACGCTATTCACGCCTCAAACTGAAGAGTTGTTGAGTTATTTAGTTTGCTTTTTAATTGACAAGAATATCAATTAATATGAACTAGATGAATCATTTTACTACAACAAGTCGTGCAACTGGGCTCGGGTTTCGTCTTCAAAGGAAGGATGCGGATTCATTACAAAGTAAATGGCCGAATGCCAATTACTGAGAAAAAGCATGATCGACACGAAATCTCTATTTTCTGTGCTTGCCAGACTTACAGTACAATTAATTCTGGGAGTCGTTCTCGAGAGAGAACGTCCCCAATACCCAACTCTGCCAGATCTTTTTTTTGTTGTTGTTGTTGTTGTCTAAGAATAGTCGCAGGAACATTGAACATGTTATTGCTAAATGATGAAGTTGATAGCAGTTGATAACAATCAAATATATAACAATCCTTCATATCCGAAATTGTTTACAATTGAGAAAAAATATCAATGGCCAAAAAACGTGAAAAGTGTTTTTTTACGCGATCACTTTCTGCCGAATAAACGCCAACACAATGATCATTTGACGAGCTGTATTATGCTGAAGTGCCCAGAAATAGTGTAGAAGAGGCCATATTTTAAACGCATTTTTACGTATTTTGTCTTTCTATTTTTCATATCTTGCGGGCTATTTTTTGGGTACTTCTTTTTCCGAGAAAGTAGATCTCATTCCACGTGATGAAGGCGACGTTTACTAGGATTTTGAATAATTACTGTCCTTAGTTATTGGGTAAAAAAAATCTCGCGACCTGTTTTCGACCAATGAGAAGCAAGGCCATGCATGAGCGCCTTTTCCATTTTTTTTTCCCGCGCTTTTACCTTGTGTCATAAAATTGTTTTGAAATTTGATTGGTTCATCGCACTGTTGTTACTTGTTACGATTGTTCAGTAAAGTGAGCGGCTCTATCGAGTATAGTTGGCCAAATTTTTCGCTGAATTGAATAAACGTTTATTTACGAGTCACTGGTAAGTTTTGCCTCAAGCCTTTTTGCAATTAGCTTAAGTCGACGTAATCATATTAAAGATGATTGTTTTGAGTGTAAATAACTTACAGGTGAAATATAAAAAAATTGAAGCGAAGACTGATAGCGTCTGAACTTTAACCCTGGTTGACAGGGTATTATAATTTCATCTTCCCAGGATTCCTCGCTTCGGAACTCGAGATCCAACTCAAATAAAAAGTTTCGTTTGCATGGGAAATTATATACCATTTCTTAATTATTTGACCTAAAAAAGAATCTGCTCCATAGTTAAGACGCTTTTTGGTAGTAAAAACCAAAACGCCTAATATTCGAGTTGAACTCCTCCACACTCCTAACTGCTGTGTACACAAAAGCGAGTTTGTCACGTTTAAGCTTGATTTCGAAAAAAAAAACAAACCTTATTTTAGTTTTGGAAAGCATTTAGAGTTTTTGAATGGTTGGAGCTATACAAAAATTAGAATTACATATAATAAGTCCACTTTTTGAGGATGAAAGTTGGAAAAAAGTGTCAAATTAAAAGCCATTTTCTATTCAAGCCATGGAAAACAGTCTGATAATGGATTGAAAACTTTTATTATAGTTTCACAAATAGAGAAACGTACAACAATTACGCTCAGCCTGAAAACTAAAACGCAATGAACACACGCAGGGTACCCATTTTACGAGCTAAGCTATTGCAAAAGCTTCTCACATTTCGCGAAATGTTTTGCTTTTTACTCCATGTACTATTATTTCCTCTATTCGGTACACAGACTTGATCTTTGCCTCATAGACTATGAAAGAACGACGTACAACTTACACCGTCTTACAAAATATGTAATTCAATTGGTTGTTAATGATTGGGAATTAATGGTAATGAAGGCAATTACAATGTACGTTAGTCTAATATTCTACATTATTTAGTTGTTTGTCGTAAATCTGATGCTGCTGGTCTATAATCCTCGTGCTGTTCCAAGCTTCCAGGGCATAGCACCCACTTGAAATCGTGCGGAAGGGTTGATTCTTATCGGTTTATAATAGTGACAATTCAATTTGACTTGACTTGTGTTGAAAACCCCACCCGTCTAAATCGCAATGACCCCACAAAATGGATTTGTCTTCGTTGCCTGCTGCGATTAAGAGTTTTTAGGAAGTTTGTGCAAAGATGACGGCTACGGCAACGAAAACGCCAGAAAACAAAAATTTATTTTTTAAAAAGGGAAAATTAATTTCTTTGCCGTACTCCACCAAACAACAACGGGAAATTACCAAATTTTAGGTTTTGACAGCAACGTGAGGAAGCAACAATAAACCATCTATTTGCAATCTTCACTTTAAAACCGTTCTTAGCCATCAGTTACTATTCAAACGAGCATTCGGCAATTCAAACTTTCCATTTAGGTATTCAAACCTTCAATTCAACAATATTATTGCAACATTCAATTCGGTAATTCAAACCTTGAAATTTATAACACATGTTTCGATGTTTCAAGTGTCTGGAAAATTTCAATTTACTTTTTGCTCTCTCGACCATTTAATTCAAACCTTCCATTCACCCAAATATTTGAAATGCCGAATTGAATACATGAATTTGAACTGTCGAATTGAATGTTTGAATTGCCCCATTAAATATTTAAATTGTCGAATTCTTGAAAGTTGGAATGGCATTTTTGAATTTTTTGACACTAAAAACGGGCTATACATTTACAGGATACTTTGCCTGCCTGTAATGTTACACGTAAACAATACGGAATACCCCCTAAATCCTTGCGATAGCGCTAAGTTCTATTTCGGAATCGCGTTTTCGTTGACG
>NC_090881.1:11177386-11192386 GCF_036669935.1 Montipora foliosa
GGGACGAGAAACGGGATAAAGAGAAGCAAAGAACACGAGAGAAGAGGCGACAAAATTTGAGAAATTTAAGCGAAGAAAGTCTCGAGAGAAGCCGAGGAAGGAGTCTATTTCGTCATACATATTAGTATGGGTAATCAAATGGTGACGAGTGAAATTAGGGTATTGGATAATTTCACGAGTGTTTTGTCCAAGTCAATTCCCGAGCCTTTAAGAGGGAAATTATTTGATTTTGGACAAAACGCGAGTGAAATTATTCCCTATTTTTATGAGTATACCATTTGATTAGCCATTGATATCATGGGTTACAAATTACGTTCATAAGACGCCATTTTGGCACTGTAGGAAAAGTTGCCATGACAAAATTGTAATTTCAAAATTCAAGGCGTAATTTGTCACCCATGTTATTACAGTCATGAGAAACCGAACTCTAGACGCCTTGAAAATTTATATTGGATTAGTATATTTATCGACAACGAATGCACTTCTCAGCAACATTTGGGACAGTTTCGGTTCTTTGTGGCCATCGGTCTGATAAGCTTTTGGCAAAGTCTCCAACAGCGATGGATTTATAATAATCGTTTATCATGCTTGTGACGTGGTTTTGTGGCCGGCTACGGTTGCACATTTCGGAATTGAATTCATCATTACTGTGGCGACTGTCCACAATAAATTAATACCTTTCGATTTATAAAAGTAAAGTAAAGTGGTGCATTTATATAGCGCCTTTATCACAAACGTCTCAAAGGCGCTTTACAATGATCAATTTACCCCCAGCGGACTGGAAGCATATACAGGCGCAAATTGCAGCCGCTTCTAAGCAGTCCATGCATGCTGGTACTCATTTTACTGAGTGAACTTTAGCGGGAAAGAAGGTCGCCAAATATTCCACTCTCGGCAGAACCGGGAATGGAACCCGGGACCTTAGGGTTGGAAGGCAGAGATCTTACCACTGCGCCAACCCCTCCGCTCTTAAAGCGATTTATAGGCGTTTTATTTGAAATGGATGTTAAGTAGTGAGTTGCTTGCTTTGTTTGACTGTGAAATTGCAATCGAGTAAGCTAATTACTACGCTTTATCTTGACTTTTTAGCTAGTAATTTTTGCTTTTTTCCTAAACTGAAGAGAAAGGGTGTAAAGATCATCAGTCAAACGAAAAACGATGTGAAACTGATTACTGTGCATGTAATTTCAATTTTATTTGTTGATTGTTTGCAAGGCTTGTTTGTTTACCGCTGTGAGCTCAGAGGTGTTTGATGACTGTAAAACTATAAACACTAATGACGGTTAATTTTGTTCTTTATGCAGAAGCATAATTATTTCCATATATACTATAATGCTTTCTGGGGTTAGAAACGGGAGCTCCGCTTTTAGGCTTGGCTAAATCTATGCATTAACAATGACTGACTTAACTACAAATATTGCTATAGTCTTTGAAATTTCTATGGGATAATCTCCTTGAGGAAAACAAGATTCTCATTCAAGAGTACTCTTAACGTTCATAGCTACAAATGTATTTATGCATGCTTTTTTTTATAAAATGAGGTCGAATGAGCCGCCAAACTGTTGAGCTGAAACTGTTGAGCCTCAATAGTCTCGGCTCAACAGTTGTGAAGCTCAACAAAATGAAACAAGCCGCTTGAACTAATCTGCATGGCTATGTGCGGCACATGGCCGGTTTAGTAAAACAGTCAAAGTCTTACATCACAAAATTAGTTTAAAAAATGAATAGCACGGCACGCAAAGGTGGGGTCTAAAAGCGCAGCACAGCTTCAATAACGAAAGAGAGTAAAAAACGTGGGACCTGGAGCCGGGGAGGAGGAGGTAGAGTTTGAGAAGCGAATGAGGATTTACCGCACTTTTTTTCGTATGTAACAAAATGCCTACAGGGTGTACTCAACAATTACTAATCACCTCGATTGACCACATCACGCGCTTGCTGTGTGCATAATACATGGTATGATAAGTGATTCATGATTACAAGTCTTGAGAAGCATTAAATTCTTATTGGTAAGTAAATAATACCTTTATTGTTTTCTTTTTAATTCAGACTAAAAAGTCTTCACAATGAAAGTTGCACTGCTGCTCGTTTGGAGCTTTCTGACGGCAATTCCAGTTGTCAGCTCATTGTCTTGTCTTTCCTGTCACGATTTTGATTGTGGACCCCCTCCAAAATGTAAAGGGGGCACTGTGCTCGATATCTGTGGCTGCTGCAAGGAATGTGCAAAGCTCGAGGGAGAGGAATGCGGAGGAGCCTGGGGAGAACTAGGTTCTTGTGACTCGGGTCTAAAATGCGTAGATCGGATCTGTACGAGTGGTTAGTACTGGTTCAGTCATTTTTATTTAGTTTTGCTGTTATGATATATAAACTCATGATTGACTCGTGATTTAATCCAAGTAAACTCCAAGAAGCCCCCAACTCGTTGATTGCTTTGAATCTGGCCGACGCCTGGCCTCAGTTAACGCTGCATAACTTTATCCAGTGGATAAGTCACTATCCAGAGCATAAAGTATACTTAGCAATTATTCCATGATTAAGCGTTCAATATAATAGATGATAAAAAGAGATGGATGTAATCAGTCTCACATCTAACAAGCGCGAATGGAATAATGGTTTTATTAAATTTTGAATGCCTGGACACTTTATAAGAAATAAGGCAAATCAGTTTCCAGCTTAGCAGCACTTGACGCAATCAGTTTCCATATTAGGTTATACGGTGTATGACATAATAACCGAGTTTAAGGAAACCAATCAGAAAGATAAAAACGCGATATCAGAGATTGAAAATTTAAAGTGCAACAGCCTACTATGGCTAAAAAAATCACTCTCTTTTTTCTTCAGATGTTAGGAGTGTGTTTACTTAAAACCTGCCAGGCAAAATTATGAGCTTTGATTTTTATCCGAAGGCTGTTTTTTTTGAGTGTACGTTTTGGATTTCACGGGCCGTCATGACTCACTTTCAAAACTGACCGATTGGACCTCAGAGGGTTGGATCTGGGTAAAAGTGACGACATTTATTCGTTAGCTTAAAATTTCAGCGTATGAATGCAACTTAATATATATGCAAAACACGAGTTTAAAAGTCCAAAGCCCGAAACTCCCGTGCTTCATATTAATATATTCACGGCATTGCACTTAAACTAGTGAGTATTGACGTCATCTTTTCCTCAATCCAGCTCCCTCAAGATTTGAAAGTAATAAGTTCAAATAAACGGGTGTCTTTTACAAATCAAGGCTTAGAACTTGGGTCACTTAGTGTTTAGTTAACACACTTTTAAAAGGCAAAGAAAAGAAAAAAATGATTTCATGGTCATAGTAGCACTTAATAATTCACGATAAACGTTGGCCAAAAGTTTTTTTCCTGCTTCTATTTAGATATGCTCAGATAGGGCAAATTTGCAATAATGTGGGCATTTACAGAACGTGTTTCTTGAGGTATTCAGCAAGCCCACTGTTGCAAAAGTCAATCTCCCTTGGAAGATTAAGCACGCCCACTGTTGTAAAAGTCATTCAAACAGAGCTATCTCAGCCTCCATGGAAATAATATGATACCTTTCGCGGGAAAAACCTGTTCCCAAAAGTCAATTTACTCGGGAAGAGGTTTACTCAAGGAATAAGTGGAGAAAGAGGTTCCCCTGGATGAACTGCTGACTAAACGTAGTCCATGACGCTTCAGCATTTACGCAAACTCGTTAAAGGAGAAAAAAGGATAAATAAGTTGTGCAAATCGTCCGTATTAACTTTGTACCGATCAAAACGCAGATGCGGCCGACGTAGTAGTTCCCAGTCAGCGGGTTTGCATAAGGGAAGATGGTCCGCTGTTAATTCTGCAATAATATGATTGTTATCAACAGTACAAAAGAACCCAAAACCCTGTACTGTGAGCAAAGACATCGTTGGAAGAAGAGTAAATGATCAATCAGATTGTCCCAGAGGTTTTTGGTGCAAGGTTCAATTTCCTGGAATCCCAGATGCTGGAATTCCGGATTTAGCTGTGTGCGTGAAAGGAAAACCACCTGGTATGTCAGTTGAACAAATTGATGTCAGTTTTTCATGCGTCTGTCCTGTTATTGATCATGGATTGCGTCATAACATTGTCAAAGTAGCTGTGGACCAACGAGGCGATAGCCGAGATTCATTGTCAATAACAGGACAGACGCATGAGAAACTGACATCAATTTGTTTTTTACAATAACAAAAAGGCAGAGGGGTCAAAATTAAGTCAAAACACGAGAAGAAAACGAGACAAAAATGCGAGAAACTTCCATCTGACGCGTGCATTATGGCGTTAATATCGCATAAATTATAAATTTATGTGTCTGTCCGCTTATTGACAATAAAAATTAGCCAATGAGCGCGCGAGAATTTTTGCAGTCATTGTAAAAAGTGCTTTAGAACTACTTCACTTTTTAAGGGAGTGGGGGAGGAGAGATATCAGTAACAGATCTAGAAGGGTGGAGTGGGTGGGATTAGTTGGTGCATCGGAGCTTGCAATTTATGTCGAGGATGCGGCAAAGGCAACTCGAACGGAAACTGTTCTATTCTTAATCCCTTGTTTAGCGTATGTCGTCAATGCCGCGCAGTAGCAACACTGTACTAGCGATGATGATGTCGTACACAGCTATTGTCTTGTCACGAGAAGTGGGTAGCCTGAGAATCATCGTGACCTTCGGAATGCGTTTGTGGACCTCGACGTCGAAGGGCACACTGGTTGCCCAGATGATAGACTCTAGCTACGTGAACATCGATATGTCGTGATTCATTGAGGGACATGTACCATAACCAGCTTTATTTTCAAGGGTTTTCCAGTACATTCACGTCAGGTCCTCTTTCTAAATGGCGGAACCGCATGATAAAGTCCCATCGTGCCTCTCGGGTTAGTGAGGCTTCCTGTACCAATCATGTAATGTGACAGGACTTGGTTTCATTTATGTTGTAGCAGTGAAAAGTGAATTGGAAACGTCCAATTCAAAGACAAAACTGTCTATGATGCCGTTTTTCGTCAACTAAATATACTTTGAGTACCTGTCAAATGAATGTGGTGTAATGGAAAAATTACACATCTTATAACCTTGAAAGCACTTTTTGAGGTGGCTTTCGAAAGGCGACAGAAACTTCGTTTGAATGCCTTTGGAGGCCAAGATGATTTGGTTCAGAGCCAGTACTGTGCTCAATATCGATTTTACATTGCTTTTACAAATACACTGTAATTAACTAAGACCGTTTAGAGTACAATTCTTCTACACTTCTGTTGCAGCTGGGAGAGTAGCTACAACCCCAAAAGCGTCAACTGTGGCAGCATCCAATCTGCAAGGTAACTATGTAAATATTTTAAATACCTTGCAGTATTTAAAGCATACCTTAGTAAGGAAAGCCAGATAGACTGTTAGCGAATAAAGGCGATTGCGATGTGACTAAGCCGAGCAAGGTTCCCACTATTCTTTGTCCGATTTGACAAACGAAGTTTTCGGCAACGGCGACGACGGCAACGAGAATGTCATCTCAAAATATAAGTTCACGTTAGTGTAATCACTTCGTGACTGTTTCAACCTTTTTTTAATATGACAAGGGTGTGGTAGTTCCTAAAAAATGACACTGGTTGGAGCGGCGCTTAATTTAGGGGAGAAAATGAAAATTTATCCTCAAGTGCTGACGTTCTTCATAAAACCTCAAATTTGTTTATTTCACATTGTTGTTTTTCTGACAACGGCAAAGAAATGGACAAAAGTGAACAACGCACGTGCAAGACGTGCAAAGCTACTGTTTTTCCCCACTAGATTTTCACATTTGTGACGTTCTTGTTGCGGTCGCCGTTGTCGTTGCTTAAGCTCCCTAATATGTCCAGGAACGGCGAGTGTAAAACACAGGTCACGGGTCGGATCATGGCATCACTTAAAGTGTGATACATGTTGCTGTGCTCCAGATAAATAAACCACACCAAAAGTGTCTCCTAGCCCTAATCACTCGAGGAAACACTAATGACCAGAAATGAAAGTAATTGGATGCACTCCCAATTTTGATATCCAACACAAATTGTTCCTTTAAGTCTTAGCATTTGCAACCCATTTCTAGCAATGAGTGAGGTAGAACGTTAAATAACGTTATTTTTGGTGACGGTAAATGCAGTTGCCTTTACCTGGGCTGGGCCTCGTGAGTCCACAACATTAGAGACTTTTCGGGCAACACCGCGAACCGCGAACCTCGGGAAATCACGTGATCTTGTCCTTGCCATCACTTTCGCTGTCAGCGGTTCGAGTTTCAACTTCAAGACACCGACCTTGCGCTAAGTTATTTACGGCGGCGTTTTATGGCCAGAGATCAATCAGACCTCCCGTTTAACCATATCAGTCATGTTGTTGCATCTGTTTGCTATCTATTGGGAACAATTTTGAAGATCAAGTATAAGTTTTGGGAGAATTTGAGCTGTTTGATTTGAGAGCAGTTGTAGAAATGAAAAATCCAAGGTAGTGGCACCGATGTGCATAACAGGACCGGCTTGCTAAAGTTCAAAATCGAGCTAGCCTCTAACGGCAACCGACTAACCGCAAACCGCGGTTTGCGGTATATCCCGAAAAGGTCGGTGCTAAAGGTTTCTAATTTGACCACTGTGATGACGAATATCGTTGTCGATAAGAGTACAGACAACGCTGAACCACTTTCGATTTGTTAAGTTTCCAAAGTTTCATAGCCAGCCTCTCTATATGAACCATGCACGAATGAACTCCATAACATTGCATCTTCTAGTTTCGTCTTGTTAACGTTTCTTTCATTTATTCTAGGGCATTTGCCAGACGAGTGCAAACATCTATCCAACGCTGGACCCTGCAAGGCTGCCTTTCCACGATGGTATTACAACTTGGCAAAGAGAAAGTGCAAAGAGTTTTTGTATGGCGGTTGTGATGGAAACGCCAACAATTTTCACACGGAAGCAGCTTGCAAAAGTTTCTGCATGCAGCAAAACGCAAGTAAGTCTCTTGATGTGAGAGAAGGAGATTTGGCAGTTAACCCTTATCTTTTCCTGTAGTGTGTGAGAAGTTTAATAACCGTGTCATAGGAAGTAAAAAGTTCATCTGCTTACTCACTCGATTTTACTTGCTCAATAATTCCACCGTGGGCCTTGATTGAATTTTTGGAATGTTGCGTCGCTGGATCGTTGAGACCAGAGCATTGAGTGCAATGCCGTGCAATAAAATGCGATAAGACACGACTTGCGATTGGACACGCGTCACCAAACAGCTATTCCAAGTGTTTCATCGCTTCAGCAAAAATACTCGTAATAATGGCCTTTATTTAAGTGTCAAGGCTTCTAGCGTTGGGCATTAATTGAGAACACCATAGTGTACGTTGAAAGCACATCAATTGAAACGAATGTTGCTATTTGAAGAGAGGGGAAAAACGGAATACCCGGCGATCCAGAGTCATGGATTCCGGATTTCAAACTCGCTGCTTGCACCGAAATGGATCTTACCCGGAAACAGTCGAAATCTCTGGATTCTGGATTCTATACAATGGATTCCGGATGCTAAAGCCTCACATTTGCTATATTCCGGACTCCGGATTCCTTCACATCGGGGGATTAAACATACAGATTTAGATCGATTTGGATCGAAAGATATTTCGGCTGAATCGAACAGCGTTTCTGTATCTACATCGCGTCCTCAGAACGTGGAATAAACTTTTTGCTTCTGTTGTGCGATGTTTAGAGCTACCTTATTTACATAAAGGGTTCAAAACTTGTACTTCTCATCCGCTTACCGAAGTTAAGTCCTGTTGTACGAGCGGGGTTAGCCGCTGGGTGGGTGACAGCCTGGGAATACCTCGCGCTGTACGCTTTGAAAAAAGAGAGGGCGACGTCCAGTTAATCAACCGCGTTTCTTTCCTTTGCGATCGTATATGGGCTGAGCTTAGTCAATCTCAACCCGAGTCGAAGGTTTTTCTCCCTCGACAAAGTCAACGTTTACGGTGAGCGAATCTCAATTGCCTCTGAACGTACCGCCTCGCTCTTTCGTGGTCGTCAAGAGAGTTGTCTTCGCCATCTTTCATCATAGCTAGTGTATTGGATTTAACTACCCACATATCTACCTCCCAATTTTATAAGTGCGTTCCAACGTAAAAAAACGGAATTTCAAGCATTTAGGCGATTACCAAAAAAGCCTGAAATAAGAAATTAATGCTGCATTGGGACTCAGGCTAGTCCGTTGAAATGCAATATGGGTACGATAAGGATTATATTAGAGATATATATCTCGTGTGTGTTCATTTTAGGCCGAGAACAATTCTCCAATTCGATCTGTTTAGGCCAGCGGATTAAAGAGCCTACGAGGATTTTTGCAGCAGGTTCTTTCCGGCTTCTTCTTGACAGCATCTCGTTTGTATACTGCAGCTCAGATCGGCTGGAATTAATAAGACGTTTGATTGAATTTTCGACCGCGGATATTGCGTTTCTAGCTTTCGGTCTTGTTCGCTTAATCTTGGTTGTCACCTCATATATCGTCTTACCAACTATGGAAAGTGATGGCGTCAAGTATTTCCAAGCTGAAAATTTGTGAGGGATGCGAATTTTTAATTTCTAAGTGTCCAAGCGTTCAGAATTCAGTAATGGTACTAATTCGCGCCTGTTGGGTATGAGACTGGTCATAGCCAACTCGGCGAAACGCGCCTCGTTGCTATTTACCCTCTTGCGTCCAATGCGAGCTCATAGAATAATTGTTAAATAACCTATGATAGCCTTTTTGTTGTTACTTTGTCTTTGTTCGCAATGATCCGCCTAAATCCGCCAAAAGATAGCTAACGGGCTTCTTTACACTGTGCACTGCGTGGCGGAGCTGAATTTTTTTTTTTTTTTTTTTGCAGTAATTTTTTTTAGAGCGGAAAGTCACCGAACCAACACAATGATTGATTTTTGATTTAGGTTCATTTCCTCTTGTCAAGCACACAGTTCCTTCTCAAATAAAGGAGATAAAAGGACCAGGTAAATTAAATATTGTATTACTCACAAAGAGATGATTTGTTGCCGTAAACTGCTCTAGGAAGCGCGTGAATTCCATAATTTCGTTACTTATACTTAACCAGCGAAAAGTTGTTTCTCACGTCGACTTGTCTCGTTACAAATCTTTTCTCAATCTTCACCATTATATTGTAATAGCACTGTGACAAGATATTTGTATGGTACATTGGCCTCAGCGGGACTGAAATTCGTGGAATTCTGATGCCCATCCGCATAATAAAAACAGGAGTGAAGATTGTTTAGGTTTATTAGCAAACACGGGCGGGAGAATAACTTCCCCAAATTAAGAAGAAAATTAATAGGGAAATGCATTGCCAAGTTTGTCAACAATTGTCTTGATGGACAAGCCCAAGTTATTTCTCAGACTATTCAACAGCGAACTTATGATATTTATTGATAAAGTCAATCTAGAGTCGACTAGGAAAGGTTTTTTAGGTTCAATAATAGATCGAAGGGTCACTTGGACACGCTCTCATGTTAATTACCAGCGCGGTCCCGTGGTCAACGTGGCAAATATTTCCGTATGGAGTGAAGAAGAAAACAAAAGAAATAAAGATGGAAGAGGAAGACTGGAGAAAGTAGTTGAATGTTTGCCACCACCCCCTGAAATATGAAGACTGTGGAAATGGAGTTAAATGGACTACTACTGCAGTCCCGTAATAAATGAAGAAGACTGCGAAAAGGGAATTAAAGTGACTGCCACGGCGGTCCACAGTCCTGTTGTGAAGTAAGAAGACTGCAAAGCAAAAGTAACAGTAACGTTTTTCATAGGAAGCCACCGTGCTTATGTTTCACGTAGTCGGCCTTTTTATAAACTGTAAACTTTTGTCACGGTCACAATAAAAAAACCACCAGATCATCATCTCAAATCAGCTGTCAACTTTGAAGTGATGTGATCCGCTAGCTCATACTAATTTAGGTCGTGTTCTATTGGGATCAACCGTTTCAACTGCAACCAGTTTAGGTTGAACGCGGAAACTCCTGGGAATAATTAACACCAGACGTCTCAGCGTTGACAAGTTGAAGGAAAGCAACACGACAGGAGCCCGCGGCAGACTTTAAATGGCCCACACAAACGACAGCAGTCGCTGCCAATTAACAAATGGTAAAACGGCTCAGCGTGCACTATTGAGTTATGGTGCACGCGGGAGGCTGCTAAGCACCAGAGAAGCGTAAGAGTCGCTCGAGGCGATAGCAGCAAACGAAGATCACGCGTTGCTCATATAACGGTGGAAGCATGTACAGTAAATTCTCTACTTTTCGCCCAAAATTTGACAAGTGTCCCGAAGTCTTTTGACCCGGATTGTAGATGGAAATAAATAAATAAATAAATACAAATTAATTCCAATTAAATCATAGGTATAAAAGCTATCCTAAAAAAAATGCGTTTTTAACTTATTCTTAAAATTGTTCACAATTCTACTGTTGCGAATTTTACTGGCGAGCGAGTTCCATAGCTTTGAGGCGGCAACACAAGAAAAGCCCTGTCCCCCAATGTTCTCTTAGTTTCCTCTTGCGGCAACTCAAGAGGAAGCTCATTGTTTGATCTCAAAGAATAGCGCGATGCACTCTTAATACCGATTAAACCATTGATATATTCCGGAGCAAGCCCGTGAATAGCTTTAAATGTAATGACTAGTATCTTAAATGTAATTCTACATTGCAATGGCAGATAGTGAAGCCTGAAAAGCACAGACGATATATGATGAAAGCCGGAAACATTGCAAATTCGGCGCGCGGCTGTGTTTTGGACACGCTGTAATTTATCTGTGTCTGCAGCAAACCATATAATAAACTATTGCAACAGTGAATTCTACTAGTTACTAGAGCATGCTCTAACATCTTCGTTGATTCAGTGGATACTTTCTTATGTACCTAATGTTGTACAGGTGGAAATAAGATGCACTGCAAATCTTATTGATTTGTGTCCCCATGCTAATTTACTGATCAAACCAGCAGCCCAAATTCTTGGCATCTTGAGATGGAGTAATCTGATGGTCACCAACAGCAAGAGAGCCTGCGCTGATCTTAGACAGTTGTTGTCTTGTTCCAATAAGCAAATACTCAGTTTTATCGGCATGAGTTAAGCTGCATATGTACGCTTTGCGTGCCTATTTCTTTTAATACAAAATGTGCTTTTCCGTTGTATACAGAACGACCAATAGTTATGTGGCAAGATGTTTGCATCCTGCCTAAGGTAACAGGACCATGTCGAGCTTCTTTTTCTCGCTGGTATTTTGACCCGTTCCGAAGAAAATGCATCAAGTTTGCGTACGGAGGCTGTAGTGGCAACATGAACAATTTTTCTACCAAAGCAGAATGCAAGATACGATGCATGAAGAGAAGGGTGAAAACTCGAGCAAGGGCCGCGGGGATTTGGTACGGAGTTCTCAGGCGACGCGGTTCTGCGTCGAGAAAGTTCCGCCAGGGTTAAAACTCACGGAGATGGGGCACAGGGTTTTGATGGTCTTCTGGAGAATGCACTTAAACTCCTCGATAAGAAATTATACAGATACAGTTTGCAAAGACCTATATACTTAACACCATAGGGGGGTGTCTTACAGCTAAAAAGATTGTGGGCAAAAGTCTGCCACAACTTTATCCCTGAGTTAACTAAATTTATCAGATGCACAACGTGATTAACGTAAAGTTCAACTTATTTGTGATGAACAGTTAAGATAATTAAAACACATTTAACGTAATTGTGCTCGATGTCTGCAAGTCTGCAACCAGAAAGTGTAAACCATTCCTGGTCTACTATACGTTTGGATAGCTTTGTCGTGTGATGGTCCACTTCAAATAGTCAATTAATCGTGCGATTTGAGTTTCAAAACCACGAGAAGCTCATAACGAGCTAAGAAGCCTTTATTTATGGTGAATACTGAAAGTGCTCAGTTACAAAGTCCACTTGTGAGCAAGATCCAGCTAGCTTGTAAACAGAAAAACAACTTTCTGTCCATGAGCTAGCTTATTTCGTCACCAAATCATTAGCACTTGTGTCTAAATTTCATGCAATTAAGTAATCTGTTGATTTCTTAACTATCACTTTTTCACATATTTAAGATCTTGTAACCGACTTAGTATTAGCCAAGTATTTTTGAGCTTCTATCGTAAACACTGAGGAAGCCAGAAGGGCAAAACGTCTGTTCCCTACAACCTACTATGATATATATATATATATATATATCTTAAGAGAGAGAGATACTATTATTATTATTATTATTATTATTATTATTATTATTATTATTATTATTATTATTATTATCAGGAGTCCATTACCAGGAGCTTCCATGCGTATTGTACCCTTGAGTCAATCCTTTCCTGTATCTTTCTATTTTAGAACTACTATATTTGACGTATGTGTCGTATGTAAACATACGTGAAGTGGTTCACGAACGTCACATACGTGTGTGACGTAATGAATGGCTGACCAAAGGTCTCTCATGATTGGCTATTATGAAAACACCCACTAAAGCTCTCCTGGGAGGTGCTCCTAAAAATAGAAAGATACCGGAAAGGGTTGACTCACGGAATTAATATGAAAGGTGATGATGGGTCTCGGTAATGGGCTCCTGGAATTATATAATGCATAGTAATTATAATTATAATTATGATTATAATTAATTATGCAGAAACCAAAGGCTGAACCGTGACGTATCCATGGGATAAAGCTATCCAGACCTCTAACAACTTTAGCTAAAGCACTGTATGTGAAACTCAGACTCACTTTTTTTCACAAAATATGCTCCTAAAGAAAGGACAAGTACATTGAGCTCTGTTTCGCTAAAGGTGGATTTTCAAAGATATTCTTAGTTACACAGAAATTCAGTTAATGAATTTTATTACAAAATGGTGAAGGATAAAACTTATAGTAAGTTTATGTGTAAATCATATTTTGGTTGGCATATGGCAATAGCAGCATTCACATTTCAGCTGGTTACAAGTATACGTACTTTAGCTGCCGCACTTCATAGCTTCAGTAGCTTTATAGCTTTTCCAGACATGACAACCATCTCAGCTTTAACAAGGGCAATTAAAGGCTCCCCATTGTTACACGTGCGAGCGCCATAATACAGGCGAAAAATAAATCTCCAGAAATGCTTTTATATCTTATATCAAAGAAGATAATTAACTTTTGACATGAGTCTATGATCACGAGCGTACAAGTGGGATATATTAGCGTGGCGTCGTTTTCTAGATACTTTATGTATCCTCTAACTAAGTGTATCTAGTGTTATGAAATATTGCACAATTCAATTTTCGACCTCGGACATTGCGTTTCAAACTTTCTGATTAGTTCACTCAATCTCGGTTATGAGCTCACATACCGTGTGACCTAATATTGTCATTGGTTATTGGCTGGTCCAAGTTCCAAGTGTTAAGAATTTCATGAAAATTTAACAAAACAGTTATTCCATTCGCGCTTGTTGGATGTGAGACTGGTTATAGCCAACTTGGCGTTACGCACTTCGTTGGCCATTTACGATCTCATATCCAACGCGCACTGATGGAGTAATTTATATAATTCTCTTTTTCTTTACAATATTGAATGCACTATAATAAGAGATAAATAAAATACTTACCATCTTTTTCAAATACTTTTCTTTTTCTTAAGATTGATTGTATTTCAAACTAGATATTTCCAGCTAATCAGATGCATTACATATCTAATTTTACCCTTTCCATGAAAAATAGTTTCTCGTTTATTCCGACACTTATGTCTAACAATAAACTGGTCTCTGAAAGTGCCACGACATAAACCCAGTTGTACGCTCCCTGCTCTGGACTCGTGGTTACTGAAGGAAACATCATAGCCAACAGAGTTTGATCGTTTGAATGATGATTGTGACGATGACGATGGTGTTGACGACGACTATGGCGATGACGTTGACGTTGACGAAGATGGTGACGATGACGACGGCTACGACGCTGATAATGACGATGACGATAATGAGGATGATGATGATGATTATGACGATAGTGATGATGATATGATGACGACGATGACTACGTCGACGATGATGATTATGATGATGACAATGACGACGATGATTATGACGAGGGTGATGACGGCGACGATGACGACGACTGTGATGACGACGACGATTATGACGACGGTGATGACGACGACGATGACAATGATGATCATGATGACGGCGACGATTATGACGAGGTTGATGACGGCGACGATGACGACGACTGTGATGACCACGACGATTACGACGACGGTGATGACGACGACGATGACGACGACAGTGACGTGTGATTGATGCATTGATGCATTGAAGGTGACGATGATAATGATGATGATGACGATGATAATGTTGATGGTCATTATGACGATGACAACAGCGATAACGATAATTAGCTTTGCGGGTGCATTCCTAGATTTGTATATAACTAACGTAGTTTTAAATAAAGAGTCTTTTAATTAACAAACGAATCAATGAATACAATTAGGTTATTTCCCTAAGACTATCACAAACGTAAAAGCTGCAGTTCCAATGAAGTCACTGTTGGACGCTTGAAAAACTAAGACCAGTGTTTTCTTTTTTTCTTGCCCATACAGTGTCAACCTCCTCAGGGTTAAGCATGCCATCCATCTCTACTGCCCCAGTAACTTCAGGTGAGAACCACACATCTCCTTTTCTCTTCAATTGACCCTTTTTTAGCAAAACTTCATTAAGAAAAAAGAACAGCTTACGAGTTTGTGACAGTTGAAGGGTTCGTACTATTAAAAGGTCTACTTGTAAATGCGGTAATAGAACAAAGATTGTTTTGCTGTTGTTGTTTCAGTGTCTTTTCATTTGTTGTTCGTTTTCTATACAGGCCCAGTGATTATGCCCCTGAGATTGCTTTTTTTTACTTTTTGTTTTTTTTTTTTTTTCATTCTCGCGCACGTAGAAGGAAAAACCAGACAAAGAAACATTTCCCTTTTACCAAGAGTCCATTACCCAAGAGCATAGTTAATAGAGGGCACTGGTTTGGAAGCTCGG
>NC_090881.1:11199886-11204886 GCF_036669935.1 Montipora foliosa
ATAGCACCGAGGCACTAATTGGGAACAATGTAAACTGAAATCAACAATGAGGCAAATCAAGGCAAATGTTAGTTTCTGAGGAGAGGGGAAAACTGGAGTACCCGGAGAAAACCTCTCCTCCGGAGCAGAGTAGAGAACCAACAAACTCAACCCACAAGTGACGCCAAGTCTGGGAGTCGAACCCGGGCCACATTAGTAGGGGACGAGTGGTCTCACCACTGTGTCATTTCTGTTTCCTTTATGTCCCATTTTCCTGTTCTGTTTCAGAAGCATTGTTATAAACAGCAGTATTATCTGCCCCATTCAGCCTTTTTTTTTGTTTTTCGTTTTAATGAGTTGCTTTTTGGATTGTTCGCAGTACCTGTAAAATTTGTACCCATGTCTTTCCATTTTCTCGATTCGCGAAAAATTAAACTGCCTTCTTCTTTGGAGTTTATTGTTGTATTTCTTTCACTGATGCACTCACTTACGTCCAGAAATGCAAGTAAAGCCTCATTTACACTAGCAACTTTTCCTTGGCAGTGTAAATAGAAAAATATGAAAATATGTCAAGTTTTTCCTTGACAAGTGCCAGTTTTTGAACAAGGACACTTGTCAAGGAAAAACTTGTTATTTTCTTTTCATTTACACTACCAAGGAAAAACTTGTAAAGGGAAAACTTGTCAAGGAGAACTTGCTAGTGTGTACAGTCGGCAAGTTTTCCTTGACAAGTGGACTTGTCAAAGAAAACTTGCTATTGTAAATGAGGCTTGATTATATACACGCGAATTTTTTAAAAAATCCAACACGTAGTTTTCCGTTAAGTTTAAGTATTTCCTACCTTTTTTAGACAATAAAGTTATTTTGAGGTTGAGGTAAATGGATCTCTTTATCTTTACTTCAGGATCAAACATTACTTCATGTCCTTTTTTACAACAGCTAAATGCCATGACCTACCGAGCAACAAGCTTTATGGAGACGCCGAGACGTGGGAACCAAACGATTGTACCGTGTGTGTTTGTCGCAATGGCACCCCAGAATGCCTTGCCACTGTGTGCCGGCATCCAGATTGCAAGGAGCCACTTTATATCAAGGGTCAATGCTGTCCGGTGTGCCCGCTAATGGATCCGAGAACTTCAGATCACAAAGAAGCAGGTAATGGAAGAGAATCATCGCATTCATTGTGACTTTGCATTTTGATGCGAGACACGCAAAATTATTTTGAAAATATCCAAATTACCAAAATTTATCTAATAGACCTAATCGGCTAACTTAATGTTGTACCCAATTCAAACCCTTTGGGAATAAAACGTTTTGTTCCAGGTATTTCCATATCATTTAAATATGAATGCTATATTATCATGCAAATACAAAACACAAAGAATCTTAGTCCCAGGAGATTTGAATTGGGTACAACATTGAGTTAGCCGATTAGGTCTATTTGTCGCTAACGAAATACGTTTTAAGTCTTCATGCCCATAAAACCAACATGCGGAGCGTAAGAGTGCTAGCGACGCCTTAAAAACCTCGTTTCAAACAATTTGTGTTTAAACCAACCTGTAACTGTTACACAATCCTGTTCTGATAGCCCAATACGTTCAGAAAACAGCATTTTAAAGTTAAATGTTCACGTCTAATACCATTTTTGAAATTTCCCTCTAGATCTCATCAAAGCCTTTGCTGAGAACAAACTGGACACTGTGTTAGGTAAAAGCTTGTTATCTTAGCAGCTGCAGAGAGATACTATACATAGATTTTTTTAAAAAAAGTGCCACTGGCTAAGGAGGGACCATTGTCATCACTAGCATCCAAATCTACATCATCATCACTTTCATCATCATCATCATCATCAATATTATTAGCGTCGTAATGATTATCACCACCACAATCATCATCAATATCATTACCATCAACATAACAGCATTATAATCACCATCATCATTATCGCTATCATCATCACCATCACCACCACCACTATCATCACCATCGTTGTTTTCACAATCATCATGATCATCAATATCATTATTAATATCATTTTATCATCATCATCACCACCACCATCACCATCATCATCAGACTGACTCGAAAATGCGGCTTTGCAGAGCAAGGTTAAAAGACTACATGAAATGATGAACCTGCGACCGCATATCAAGTTTCATATTCATGTATCCACTCAGCTTGTAAGTAAGTAAGTGAGTGAGTGAGTGAGTGAGTGAGTGAGTGAGTGAGTGAGTGAGTGAGTGAGTGAGTGAGTGAGTGAGTGAGTGAGTGAGTGAGTGAGTGAGTAAACAGTAGACAGTAAATCTTTATTGCGCCTTACTCTCCAAAGGGAGGTATCGGTCTCGTTACAATAAAGGTGATGATATCTACTAGAATTACTAATTAACTAAAAAGATCATACAATTACTTGTAATACAATTGGTATAAAATTATTATTTTAATTATTTTGCATTTAGGAAGTCTTTTCTCTTCTGAAACATTAAATATGTGTATTTACCTACTATCTTTGAAGTGCTTTCGTTTTCTAGGGTAAGTAAATACCGTATTTTATCCTCATCATTAAGGCTTTTGAAAACAACATCGTGTGTTGAAAGGAGAGAATGGAGCTCATTTCTAATGTTATCGTACCCTGGGCAATACATCAAGAAGTGCCGCTCATCTTCTATATAGCCTCTACTGCAGACTAAACACGTTCTTCCATCTACTGGGATTGGTGCACCTCTATTTTCGTATTTCTCAGTCTGTATTCCCAGTCTGTGTTTCCCAGTCTGTAGTGAGTGAGTGAGGAAGTTTGTCCGCTATTCTGAGTAGGTTTTTTTGGCGTAATACGTTAAATTCATTCGCTTTTCCGCATATTTTTTTTGTATTAAATGGGAAATAAATTGGTGATGGTTGAATTTTCCAGTGAGCATCAATCACGGAAGCAAGCGAGGTGTGTGTCATGACATTCGCACAGGGCAAAATTACCTCGTCGGGCAGAGCTGGCAGTTAGACCAATGTACAACATGCTACTGCGGCAAGAGTGGCAAGGCAGCTTGTGCCTTACAAATGTGTGAGAGAGATCCCAAGTGCAAGGATTTGCTGATGGATATCAATCAGTGTTGTCCCAAATGCAGAGATGCCGAAGGTGTGTGCAACAGTAAAGACTAGACACTAGGGTCCATTACCCAAGAATGAGATTTATCCAAATATCAGCCTCAGAAAAGAGTTTTTTTTTAAACCACGTTTTGCAGGAAAACACAAAAGACCAAAATCGGTTAACTCAATTTTGTGCACGTTTCAAATCCCCCGGGGTTAAAATTGTTCTATTAAAATGTTTGCTCCCGCGTGCCTGCAACAGCAAACGTTTTAGTCAAATGAAAATGGCGTTATGAGGTTCTCAACACTTACACTCTCCTTCAATACCATAATGATTGCGAGAATGTTCCGTTGAGGGAAACCGGGTTGATGCAGCGGTGTGTGCATTCGCTTTCTACCAGCGTGGCCTGGATTCGATTCCAGGACCTAACGTCCTATATTGGCTGAGTTTGGTGTTTCTCCAGGTACACCTCAAGGTAGAACTTGTCATCGTTTTCATCACTAACTCCTTCCCCCCCCCCCCCCCTACCTCCCCCTCCCATCCTGCCTCAAAAATGGATCCTTCCTCACCTCCAAAGAAAACGTACCAAGGCCGTTTCTGCGTTTCTGCAAAGAAACAATTCACATTAGCACAGAAGAGTTTGGAAACCCAACTGAACATGTAGGCTATTCACAAAGCATATTGAATTTGTATAATGTCGACGTTAAATTAGAACGATTCATCAATAGAATAAAATCTAGCCACTTTACCTTTTTTTTCTTATGGCATAGTTGTGAAATCCACCAGCAAATGCTTCGACACTGTCACGCAGAAATACTACCGAGAGGCCGAACTGTGGCAAAGAGATGAATGTACCTCCTGCACCTGTGGAAATGATCGCAAACCGGTCTGCACTCATACGGCTTGTCCTCCTGTGTTTTGTGAACTGCCTATGAAGATCGAGGGACGGTGCTGTCCTGTGTGTCCGTCTAACATTCAACAGGGTAAGTGTGTCGAGCTTTGCCGTACGTATAATCTCGCAAGAGGGAGAACATTATATAATAGCGATGTTTTAATGAGATCTAACTGTGGAATGGAATCGGAGTTCGACAAGGAGAATGAGTTTTCTGGACGTGCCCATCGGGTTTGAAGATGCGCGTGCTCAGGGTTTTGCCCCATCAATTGGGACATAACTAATCCCCTGTAGATCACCAAATCCTTAAAATGGATCAAACACAAGTTGGGATGCGACACTTCCAAGAAAAGAAGAGCATAAACAACTGAGAAGACTAACTGCTATTAGAAATTCATCGAAGTTTACATACAGGTAAGAAAGTGATACAGAATTGTAAGGAAAAAAAACCGTCACTTTTTAATCAAGTCAGAACTTCTTTCTTATTTAAGTCTGATTATTATCGACAAGTGAAAGAACAAATTCATTTTCCAGTGTGTTGATCTCGTAAGGGAACCAAGGAAAAGCGTGAAGGACCGTTTTTACTCCAGAAGATGAACAATTAAATCGTCTAAACGGACAAAGCGTGAATAACGTGAATTCAAAACGACTAATTCCACTAGCATTGGCCAAATTTATTCTGGAGACAAACTCATTTAAGATGGATATTTCGTCTGCAATTCGTTTAGATATAAGGGACCAAAATTCGTTTTTGATTTATTCGTCTGTCAGCACGTTTGCAAGACGAATCAGTAGAAGACGAATTTCGGTCCATAATTCGTCTGAACACCGGATTTATATCAAAATGAATTGGACACGACATTTTCGTCTTGAACGAGTTATTCGTCTCCAGTATAAATTAATTCGGCCATTGTGAGACGTAAATTCATAGAAGACGGACGATGGACTAACAGACTGGATACGTTTGAGTGCATGAAGACTGGCACTAGGTATGGCTTGGTTACTTCTCCTTTACGCTGAACTTAGCAAAGGGTAGGGAGAACCGAGAGT
>NC_090881.1:11209886-11222386 GCF_036669935.1 Montipora foliosa
ATGAGAATTTCTTAGTTGAGTCAGTCGTCAGGAAATAAGGGACGCTTCTTGATGCCTTCACAGTGAAGATAGTTGTACCACGACGATAGACGAGTCGCGTGTCTAAGTTCCTCAAACGCTAGCTGTGTGCGTAATTTTGTGTGTAATTTTTTGATTGTGCGGAAGTTGCTTCCTTAGAGCGAGCCTGCTTAGTGCAAACAGACATTTGAATGAGTTATCAAATATCCCAACTACGCACGCTCGGAGACTGGGCTACGCGAAAGATCAAAGGTATTCCCTGACAGTCACTTCTGAAGCAACTCTCAACTGTAGCCTGCGAACGCACACATATTTCCGGTTGGAACGAGAATGGAATTGGGGTCTCCGTTGCTTGGAAATTCCAGTGGAAATCTGGGAGGCAGCTTTAATCTTTGCTGTCCTGATCGGTGGGCGGAAACCACGAGAGACAGCTCGAATCGATCTCTTGGTAAGTAGCTGGCCTGGATGAAATCTTTCTTTCATATTTATCAAAGAGATCCTAAAAACCAGTGAATAAAAGGCGATGAGGAAAAGCTTTCTTAAAGAGACGTTTTATTTTTGGCTTTACTAAGGACTTAAAGATCTGAGAAACTGAGGAAAGTGCTTATAGACTATTTTCCCATTCCCGTGATGCAAAAGGTTTTTTTTTTTTTGGGGGGGGGGGGGGGGGTATTTTAATAAAAAAAACAATACAATTTATTTACTCTTGGGACTGTAAACCGGAAATCCATTGTTTTAATGCAAGAATGAACTGTATTATGGGCTTTGCGAGGGACTTACTGAGGCCTTACTAAGGAATTAAAGATCTACGACAGCGAAGTCAACGAAAATGTCACCTCAAAATATAACTTTAGACAACCGCAAGTTTGTCGCGATTATTTCATCTCGTTTATGTTGTACAATGTGGGCGAAGTATCCTAATTAGCACATAACCAAAATAATATTTTTTTGCCCGCCATTTAGACCGAGTTTCAATTGAGTGTCGTAAAGCCAAAACCAAAGTAAATACTTTGGCCAATCAAAAAGGACGGAGAAAATCCAGTAAACCAATCAAAACTCGAGGTAATTACACGTACAGTGTAGCCGACAAAAAGCACGGGAAAATGTGCACGCGCGAGCCACGATTGGTTTTGGTTTCACTTGTGATTGGTTGAAAATGTGGCGCGAGAACTTTGAACCAATCACTGAGTGAAGTAATACAAAAACAAAGCAATTCACTAATTACTTTCGACACTCAATTGAAAACCGCTCTATGCATGCATGCATTTACTATACATAGGCATACAGTTATGTTTAGAGTAAACACTATTATAGGAACTTTGTTTGTTTTACCATTTGCAGATGGAATTACAAAGGCAGCACTTTCTATATGCCTCAAGTTTGGTGCCGCTGGGGCATGAGCCTGCGACCTGCCGCACGAAAGTCCAGCGCACTTTCGACTGAGCAATCTGGTGGGCTTTCTTGAAAGAAGTTGGTATTCGAAGGCAGCTGTATTTTTTTGTATTCTTTTTTCTTCTGGCCCCTTAGCTTACGTCCAGAAATGCAAATAATAAGCCGCAAGCCTAAGTTTGATATCCAACATGACCTGTCCTCTCAAAGTCTAAGCATTTGCTATCAGGTTAGTATAGGCCACTTTCGAAAATACCGTAATACTCTTTGTTTGCCCTCCAAAATTTTGCATAAGCATTGTTTCCAGTTTCTCTTGGGACTTACAATGGTCCCACGAGAAAAATAAAAACAATGCCTATGCAAAATTTTGGAGGGCAAACAAAGAAAATTATGGTATTCACTACTTGCACAAATCCCATAATACACCTCTTTTACCCCCCAAAAATCTGCATAGGCATTGTTTTCGACTTCTCTTGGGACATTTCCATGTCCCAGGAGAGATTGCAAACAATGGTCATGCAAAGGTTTTGGGGGGTAATAGAGGTGTATTATGCGATTGTGCAAGTAGTGAATTTTTGAAAGTGACCTATTGCGGTTAGCGTATAACTCACGTTGGCTCTCAGAATCACGTGCTTTCCTTTCCAATATTTCAAAATACCCAGATATTGTAGAGTGCTAACGATGTCACTGGGATGGAGCGCTGTCTCCTGACTTATGTCTAAAAGGAAAAAAGGGCAAAGTATACGTAGCTCAAGTTAATTTTGAAAAAAACCTCAAACGAACCAATCCCAATATTCAAGAAGCAAATGATGAAGAGATTTCAGAATTTCGCGTGTGCGCTAAAACCGATACACAGCGAAAATTCCTACCACATGGAGTGAGTTGGAAAGCCGTGTTCAATCGAACGTCGATCTGGTTTCACAAACTTTGCTTATTGATTGGCCGACATGCTGAATACCACATCGACCAATCTCACACAAAACGGACAACCACTTGTTTACCGCCGTTTGCAGCGGATACGTGTTTCGCTTTGGTATTGGTTCTACTGTGTCCAAGACTAGAGCGGGATGAAATCTACACACACAGTTTCTGTACGACATCACAGAGGTTCCCTTTAAGAACCTACATGTTCACGCAAGGGAAGCGTTGCGTGACATCCCAACAACCACTGCGAAGGAGACTAAAAAGACAAAGAATCTTACCTTTAATGGATATCACGTCAAAACCAAAGTTTTTCAGGTACTTAAGTAAAATACTCTTCCAATAACTGCGGTAACTGATAAGTCCTAAATCTGACAAAGGCTTCTCTGGTGAACCAACCTTTCCCTCAACTTTGGACAAAAGATAACCTGGGGTATATCCAAAGTGTAAAAAAATAAATAAATAAAATGATAAACTAGTTGCCCTGCAACGGGAAAGAGGAAAACTGAAAAATCAGAGTATAGGCAGGAATCGAACCTGCGACCTCCGTAACGCACGTCGGACTCTGAACCCAGATGTTCAAAGCTCTATTTAGGGCCAGTACGCAGCTACTACAACGGCTCTCGAGATTGGCTCAGAAAACGATGGACCAAAACAAACAACCAATCAACGATGGACCCTAACCCTAAAAACAATAGAGCAGCGTCCTAAAGGGATCCAATGAAATTACAGGTTGTAAAGAGCTGCGTCCTATCTCCCTATTAATTTTAGCTAATCCTGGATTAATGGAAACTTTCCTTTCAGTTTTTTTTGCCGATCAAAAATGTTCCCCAGATTCTTAGCCTTCACCTTTGAGTTAGAGTTCTTCTTTTTCCTTCGGCTTTCAATTTGTCATCAGATGATGCCAAATTTAATTGTACCACAGTTAGTAGAGCGGTTTTCAATTGAGTGTCGAAAGTAATCAGCGAGTTTACTTTGGTTTTGCATTACTTCGCTCCGTGATTGGTTCAAAGTTCTCGAGCCACTTTTTCAACCAATCAGAAGTGAAACCAAAACCAATCGTGGCTCGCGCGCGCACATTTTCACGCGCTTTTGTGTCGGCTACGTGTAATTACTTCGAGTTTTGATTGGTTTACTGGATAGTCTCCGTCCGTTTTGATTGGCCAAGGTAATTACTTTGGTTTTGGTTTTACTCATTTGAAAACTGCTCTAAACAGCCAATTTGCCTGTGAACTGTTTCCCGATTTTCCCTGTGTTAGCGGTCATTTCCTTATTCACTTCTCAATTTTGTCGTTCGTTTCCTCCATTGCTTGATCGTTGTTTCCAAAACTAAGTAAATTAGAAGAAAACCACTGCAGGGAAAATACGACTTACTAAAATCGATCAGCATTTTTCCATATCCTTGCTTCATATAAATCGGCAATGTCAGAATGCAGGAAACGTTGTAATTCAGAAAGGACTTCTTTTCCTGTGAGAAGAGGAAACATGCAAACAGACTTGTTTACTAAGAGATGTTACAAACACGAATATCGCAACCCAAGTCTCGTTTCACGAGTCTAATCGCCACAGCAAAGACAAGCCAAAGGTTCTCTTTCGGGTCCGTCTCAACTTGATCTGATAACACTTCTTAACAAAGGACTCCTCGCAGATTCAATGAAATGTCAATCAGACTGGTATTCTGAATGAAGATTATTATAAGCTCAAGAGGTGTGACCTTGATATAACACCAAATTCTCATGACTACCAGACAAAGAAATCTACTACTACTAAACTTCTACTAAGGTTTTACTACTTAATCTTAAGCACTATATTCTCTGGACATTGAGGACTGCTTTTAGCACACTCTTAAGATTTATTGTTTTGCATGAAGCCTTTTCCTTTCTATGTCGCAGTGAGATTAGTCTTGAGTAAATAGTGTGTGTAATTGTGGCGGTTATTCTTAATGTATCGAAAATCTTAGTAAGAAAATTTGTTAGTAACTGTTGAATGTTAATTAATAAAAAATAAAATAAAATAAAAATTAAAAAAAAAAAAAGGAAACTATCGTACTAGTTAGAAGAGTGAACGTTTTGATCTCGTGATCTACCTTTATCAACTTGTTTGATAAAAAATGCATTTTCGTGTAGTACACATTTTCGTGTAGACACATGCACAGCGCCTCTGTTTCTTAGAAACTATACCCTTCATTCATCTAAAGGCGCCCGGAAACAATGTTACGAAAACATTCTTGCGGAAGCAAATGTTTCCCCGTTTGCGGCCCAAGGAAACATTTGTTGCTTCCTCAGCAAATGTTTCCTTGATTGCGCGCCAAGGAAACACTTCGAGAAACATTGTTTCCTAGTTTGCGGTAGCCTTAATGGGAAAAGAGCACACAATTTATTATTATAACTTATATAGAGGATATTACATGAACATGGCCGCGCGGAGATACGAAATTTCTCTTCGAGTATTGAAAAATATTCCGCGAGAGAACGCGGTGAAATACTAAAAAAAATAGTCTTATTTTTTGTAGTCCTGACGTAGAACGGCATGATTTTTTGTTACCATAGCAACGGTCATCTTTTCATGTGTGAAGATATCATGTTATTTTCGCACATGAAGATATCATGTTTTCGCGTAAAAACTCAGCTGGTATTTCGTTGCTGTTTATATAATAATATTTAATATCATTTATCATAACTGTGGGGCTGACAAGGATTAACGTCTTCATGAAAGCTTCGGGGGGAGGCCTTGAAATACAACTTACAGTAGTTAATTCCGATGGCATATCCCCTTAAACGATCGCTGTAGGCCTTACCTTCGAGAAATAACCGACCATATGACAGCCGACTGAGTCCGCAGTTGTCATGACATAGAACAGGAAAGGTTCCACATCATAGTAAAGAGTCTTATGATCCAGGAAGAGCTTGGCTAATAGACACAAGTTCTGGCAATATACCTGATGTAGAGAAAACAAACGTGATAATTTGAAAGGGTTGCAAATAGACATTGATAACTTTGAGGACAGAAGTGCGTGAATAAGAGCTCTGTAGCAAAGATTCAGGAAATAACTTATTTTTGGCTAAACTGAGATAAAGAATTCGATATTGACTTCACAACTCTCAATTTCTATTGTGCACCGACAAGAACGGATGAAAGACGAAGGCGAAGAGAGTGCCATCATGGCGGCAGATCAGCACGTCTTCGAGAGTTCCCTATAAGAACTAGTAATTCGTTCAATTCTCACTACATATTTTTTCTTTTCGATGAAAGATATGCCTCGTCAACGAAATTTAAACAAAATTCTCGTTATAGGAGCTTTATGTGCCCGACAATTTGCTCGCAGGCTAGTTTCACAATTACTTCTCTATCTTTATACTGGAGAGGTTTTTAAGTCATCAGTTTCTCAGTGATCTTGCTTTTAGTTATCTTGAAATCATACTGAAAAACTAGCTTTAAAAACAAGACAGTTTCACAAATAGCCCGAAATGTTTTGAGCTTTGGAGGAATGGGTCCCAGCTCTGAATGCTTTTCTCCGCCCAGTAAAAAAGCAACATTTGAATAGACCATTTTCGAATTCTCGCGGCTGGACTGGATCTAGCATGGAGTGGAGGCTAATGCGGGCAAATCTTTTCAAATGCAAATTAATTTGCCCGCATTAGCCTCCATTTCATGCTAGATCCAGTCCAACCGTTAGAATACCAAACTGGCCTATTACGATGCTTTGAATTTGGTAGAGCGAACTAAGGTGGCATTCACAACTGCGAAGACATTTAGCCTCAAAACGTTTAATTCGATTGAACCTGATCTTGTCACAAAGAACACTTCCACAGCTGTTCAGTTCAAACAAATATTTCCATTCTATTAACCAACCTTGTGCTTTTTTCCATCCACCTCAAATATCGACAGACCATTCTTTCGGTAGATTTCATCTCCTGGTGGATATCTATTGTTGCATTTTGCCTAAAAATTAAAAGCCATTATTGAATGGAATATCAATCTAATTGACTAAATTGAAGGTTTGACGACTTCGTTTCAACAAATTTGAAACTTATGAGAAATTCGAATAACTACAATAACTTTCTGGCTTAAGTAGAGAGCTCGAGAATTGACGACGCAACGAGAGGTTGTAACTTTACTTTAAAGGGTAAAAAAGGCCTCTTTATTTTAATGGCAAGACGTTAATTCTTACCACGTGTCTTCTCAATACAGTTTGGCTCTTCATGTATTTAAGACAGAATTCACAAATGTAAATTTTACGTAGTCTTTGAAATTCCTCTGGATAAGGAGAAGAATACCATGTATCGATCTCATATGATCCAAACTCGATGCAGCGTATTCCAGCTCTTCCGTTTATTGGTAGCATTTCCTAAAATAAGACAAAGAAATCCCGCATACATAGATAGAAAGATACAAGTTGTACGTACTGTAGATTACCAACTGGACAGACAGACAGACAGACAGACAGACAGACAGACAGACAGACAGACAGACAGATAGATAGATAGATAGATAGATAGATAGATAGATAGATAGATAGATAGATAGATAGATAGATAGAGAACGAACGAACGAACGAACGAACGAACGGACGAACGAACGAACGAACGGACGGGCAGACGGACGAACGAACGAACGAACGAACGAACGAACGAACTACATAGGTAGGTAGGTAGGTAGGTAGGTAGGTAGGTAGGTAGGTAGGTACTTGTATAGCCTTTTAACTTTTTATTGCAGGTTTGATATGAAAAAGACAAGAAATGAAATGAGCTACCGGGACACAAAATGAAGATTAATGATGAAATTTCACTAATCCTATTCTCATTTAAGCCGCGTCTGAAAATATTCATAGCTATGACAGGTTTCACAAAGTGTAAGGATTTTTTTTATAATAGTGGATAATTCGAAAAAAAAAAAAGAAAAAAAAAAGAGCTTATCCTTTTTAGATAGGTGGATAATTTACCAACTTTAATCTCATAATAAGTACCTCTTCATTGGCCTCTATAGCTTTTCTCCAAGCGTCTTTAAACATTTTCAAATCATTCTCTGAAGTTAATTCCCTGAGCGTCTCCTCGTCTAACTGCTCCATGGCAGCAATACCGTTGCGATACGCTTCGGTGCTTTGACCATTCGAGCTAACGAGTGGATCTCTACTTGTGACGTTGCTGCTTCGTCCGCGGTTGTTCTGTAAACTGTGTTCCTGTGGTGTGATTTCCTTACTGGTGACGGCTGCGCGGATTTTCTCAGGCATAAAGGATAACTGAACCTGAATAGACAAAAAGCGGGACTGCTTTAAAACTTAAACGCCGTGTCTGTATTACAGAGATGAATGCAGGGGGTAGTTTCTAAAGAAACTGTGCTGCTGAGTCGGTGGGGAAGTAGTATACAAAAATTTGGTTTTATCAACGCAGTTGATAATGTAAATTGGCCACCGTACAGAGATTCTAAAAGCTGACGTTTCGAGTGTTAGCCCTTCGTCAGAGCGAATCGAGGAATTGTAGGTTACGTCAAATTTTTTTATAGTAGAGTAGGAGCTACGCTATTGGTGGTAACCAATACGTTACTAATTCGTTAAACAATACGTTACCAAATTTTTGTATTACAGAGAGACGGTCAAGGTTTTCAAGCAAGAACAACAGCAACGTCAACAAAAACGTTACTCCATGTCAAGTTTTTAACGATTATTCAGTACTTTTGGGATTCACAACCTCGGTCGGACCAACACTCCGGGCGGGTCTTATGAATAAATGAAGAGAAAGTGCTGCCTTTGTAACTTCACCTTATGGTTGGACTCTTTCAAGTCTTCTCGGATAAGGACTACAAACCATAGGCCCAGTCTCGAAACCCAACGTTTCAATCAACATTGTGGGACGTTAAAAGAACCCACACACTGTTCGTGAAGAGGAAGGGGGATTACCCTGGTTGTAGGTGGTTACTCTCTTGAAGAATAATTGTAAACCGCAACAAAGCTGATGTGATATGATGTGATATGGGCGGGGGGAGGGGAATGCCCCCAGACCCCTTAGGTAGCATTCGGCTATCGCAAGGCAATTCTCCGAAAGTTATTTTAACTGTAATTTTTTGCCTGGCTCTCAAAAAGTAAAAAAAAACCAACTGTAGTAATTTGATCTACGACCGAAAAAGGAAAGAGGAATGGGTCTAATACCGGGCTGATGTCACAGACTACTTTGCATTACGACAGTTCTTTGCAGCGATGCAAAGTAATTATTAATGCAATTATTAATGGGATCAACTCGGTTTCAAACCCATGTCCCCTCACTGCTCAGTCACGGATCAAACTGGAACCAACTTTCCCGTCTTTCAAAGTGAATGGGCCTTAATCACAGAGCAGCCATGTTGAGTCCCGAGGGATTAAAAACTTTTGTTTTGCCCCACTTGTTTCGAACCATTTCGACTCGAGGCTCAGGGTACAAAATCTATTGTCGATGGCCAATATAGCCGCCTCGCGAATGAGCCCCGTAGAAAAGCGAGTGTTTCAATAAAAAGTAGTAAAACGACAAAATACATGTCGGACAATTTTGGAGAATAAGTACTGTATGATGGAAAAGTTTGTTCATGTGATAGGCAGTTTAACCTATTAACACCTCAAACGCCCTATGACGCCCCAAATGGACGAGTAAGATCATTTGGTGTTAGACAGATTAAAATCTTTCAAGTCTCACTCCCAGGTGTCAATGGGATAAAGGCGCAGGTCATTTAAATCTCAATTCCCTGTTGGCCATTTACACAGTTTGTTTACTGTTGAAAGAACGCCTACAGTCTTAGGCCGATCTAGCTAACTTGGACAAGGTACCATTACATGAGATTTCCATTTGGTGTCCAAAAACGAAAAAGTTCAAGGGGGACATAGTTTTTCAGTGAGTGATTAACCCATTGACTCCTGGGGGTTCCCCATTGACGAGTAAAATTGTCTGGCGTTAGACAGTAAAACACTTAGTCTGGCCGGTTTAGGCCGGTTTGAGTGTCAAAGGAAATTAATATTGATTCCAGACTATTCGCGGAAAAAAAAGTGCAAAATTTCGTTTACGGCAACGCAGGCAGAACTGTCTCAAATACACAAACCTTGCTCCGCAATGATTTCTTGGGAAGATCTTTCGGAGAAACGCTATGTCTTTTGCTTCTTTTCGTATCTGGTGACATTGCCAATTCCTTTTCCCTTTCCTTAGCTTTGTCCTGTGTGACAAAAAGATGACCTGTTTCATTGTTTTGTAGAATGAAGTTAAAGGGCCATGGCGGCGTGAACTACTGGCAAAAGTTCTATGTCTGTTCAGCGGATGCTAAAGATTGCCATCCTCCTCTTATCTGTCGTTATTCACCTCGAATGCGCTTTGTAAAGAGGGTCATAAGTGGGTTTCTTCTCAAGCCTTTTGCCTCTTTAGGAGTTCCCGATTTATGAGCAAAACTGGCCCCAGTTGTTTGAAGGGTGGATGGCGCTATTCACTGGACAACTCAGTTACTTTTGCAGTGTTAATCCACTGGATAGTGACTTATCAAGAAAGAAACGACAGTTTTCAATTTACAAAACATGTTTCCACATTCTCATGTCATTTTCAGTTGCAAATGAGCTTTTAACGGTTGTACATTTGAACTTATATAAAGATACGTTACAAAATAACGCGTCAAAACTTGCGTAGAATTTGAATATGAAATAGAGACAAAACAAACAACGTAATTAAAAAGAAAGAGATAAGTCTAGATGCCTCAACCGCTGATTAAGAATGGGATTTTCCCACTTAATGTGCAATGCCTCTTTCATCTTAATTTGGAATTTTGAGGCGGCAGAATCTAAGATCGTGAAACAGCAGTTGAGGCATCTAGACTTGTCTCTTTCTTTTTAATTACGTTGTTCCTTTTGTCTCTTATTTTATTGTTATGCGCGCTATTTTTGTTTTCCGTGCATTTCGTATTTCATATTTAAATTGTACGCAAGTTTTGACGCGTTATTTTGTAACGTACCTTAATATAAATTAAAATGTACAACCGTTAAAAGCTCATTTTGCAACTGAAGATGACATGAGGATGTCGAAACATGTTTTGTAAATTGAAAACTGTCGTTTCTTTCTTGAGTTATAGTGACTTATCCGGTGGATAGCATTATCCACCTTTTGAACAACCGAGGCCTGGTGTTACAAGGAGTAAACTCTTAAGAGAGAAAGAGGTAAAGGCAACGGTTGTTTGAGTGGACAGAGATCTTCTTAACCAGTTGGTCCCTGAAGTGGTCCCTGAAAAATCCGTAAGTGTCACTTTTAGGAAAGAAAGGATTAACATTTAATTCTTCGCGAAAGGTGAAGGTGAAGCATTGGATTGTGACAGCGCGTAGTGCAGATCACAGATACATGTTATAGGTTCAGAAACATTTTCTTGCAGTCCATCTTTAGTACTTCGTGGTTCTAAACTGGGAGCCCTGTTCCTAATTTGCATAGCCCATACCCTAGTCCAGTTAAATGCCACAACTGTAAGTAAATATTATATTCTATAGTCAGGGATATTGCAGTGGTGAGAACACACCCCTCCCACCAATGTAGCCTTGGTTCGATTGGAAGACTTGCATGGTGTAACATGTGAGTTGCGTTTGTTGTTTCTCTATTCTGCTTTGAGAGGCTTTTCTCTGTGGGTAATCTGGTTTTCTCCTCTCCTCTTAAAACCAGCCTACTGTCAGTACAATTTGATATGTGTAGATTTGATTTGTTTTCTGAACAGCGGTATCCCCAATTATTGCCCCAACGCTAAATACAGCCAACACTTAAGTATAGTCTATTAGTACAATGTATATACTAAAAGAGTGGATAGCGTTGAACGCGTGCGCTGATTGGCTACTCAGACTCCCAATATCCTTTGTTATTGACCTCTGAGCAATTCGTGCGGAATTTGCACCCGAAAATGTTGCATTTTTTGCAGGAACAAATTAGTTAAAATCATATTTTTGTGCCATAATAACGTGGTGTTTTATCGCACAATGGACGTTGGAAAAAAGTTTATGGTCCACATCCCCTGATTCAACAAGAATTAATAGCCATTAAAACACCCGAAGCGGTGAGCGGAGTTACATGTAGTTGTGCTGTATATTTTCTACGTTTCACTCAGGTAACGTAAGCTTAATTATACTGTATTGACAGGTTGTGACAAACGGTTTTTATGAGCGCTGCTTGCGGCTAGAACAGCTTTTTCAAACACTTCCAACGGTTTAGGACACTATTTCCAACAGCTTTTCTCAAGGCCTTCTGAAGGTCGTTGGGTTTTCCCCCTTACCCGCTGACAACAGGTAAGGGGGAAAAAACCCAACGGCTTTCTCAACGCCTCCAGCGCTTTAGTAAATGTTTTCTACAGGTACCCAACGGCTTCAGCCGTTTAACGGGAAACCGTTAGTGCACGTTAGTGTATTATCTCTTTAGTATAATAAAACTAAAACAACTATTCACCTCAGTGTCGGTGGCTAGTGGACTAGTGCAAATCACTTTTGCAGACTGGAATGATCCAAAATTAAAAACCGTAGAAATTCAGTGTCAGACAAAGGTTTTGTAAAATACTACACACCTTGCATTCTTGTGCAGTCATGTTGTGATATTTTGGACACCCAGACAGAGTGTGATGCATGTCAAATTTGCCAGTCATGTGACCACGTCCATCACAGCCAGGGGTGGGACAGCACTTTACTTTCTTGAACGAAGTCGTCCTCTTGTTTTTCGAAGTGTTATCCAGTGCAAGAGAAGTGTTAGGCGATCTCTCGGATTCACAATCTGTTTGGGATGTCTCGGATGCTGTATGGAGCTTCCTTGGGCGACCACGCTTCTTCACGACGACACTGAAGCTAGGAGACTGTGGAGTTGTTTCACCACTTGATGACGGACATTCGTGGCATTGACCTGCTCCTCGTTCTGCACCCTTTAGTTTTAGTGCAACACACAATGAGTGAAGACCTCTGTCACAGGTAACACAAGCCTCCAGTTCGACCTGTTAATAATAATGATAATGATAATGATAATAATAGTAACCCCTAAACTGTGATCACGCAAAAAGGTAAAAAAGGTAAAGTAACTTTATTTGACGTCGGTAATTCCTTCAGCTACGAGGCTGGCATCAGTGGAAGCTGACGGTGCGCCCTTCACCCCCCTCCCTCTGTCAGTGCTCCGTTTTACGGGTATTTAAAGCTACAGCTACACGCATCAGAGTAA
>NC_090881.1:11227386-11232386 GCF_036669935.1 Montipora foliosa
ATGAAATCGATCGTTTAATTACAGAAATCGATTTTCGATATTAATCGATAAATTATAATCGATTTCAATCCATTACTATCGATTTTCATCAAGTATCGAAAATATCGATTAGTTACGCCCTGAGTTAACCACACACTCGAGCTACGTGTAGGTCAAGTTTATTTGAAGAAATATGGAACTTTACAACTTCTTTTAGACGGTCGATCAGTAGTTTTCCCAATATAGACTCCTCTTCGTGCACAGAGAAACGCACAAAAGATTTAATCGCATTACGAGATAACTTGGTTGCCTACATGTATGGCTCAGATTATGCGATCGCTTAGCGCCAAATTGAATAAAAAAAATCATCGCCTTTTAGCACATTTCGAAGCAATTGGATTAGTTAAAGACATCCGTACCTTACGTTTCGGCATGTCAGTGGATGAGTTGACGTATAGCCCACATAGAAAGTGAAGGAGTGTAAAACACCATGGAGGGCGCCATCTTGGATACAAAGATTATCGCTTGTCAGCGGTGAAAGCATGAATGTTTCATACATGAAGTGTACTTGGCTAATACCAACATGGTGATCAATTCTTCATCTTCCTTCAGAGGCCAAAGAAAGCAGACAAGTGCTTTCTACGACATTGTTTAAATATATTACTAAACTTGAGTTAAGTTTCTGCTCAAGTGCGGGTGTGGTTTTAGGATTGATGAACCCTCGGAAAAGATAAAAAATCCGTGATTACCAAAAAAGATGGACCCTTCAAATCTCGAAGAAAGCGATTTAACAGGAATGGAAGTTTGCAATTTTGGTGGAACAGAGATTGCGCTTCCTATAGACTTGATTGAACAGGTAAAACGCACCAAAATAGGGAAAAACGTTTTTAGTCAGCTTAATATGCCTGGATGCTGTTAATACATGAACTCAGTCGACCAGGGTGGCACTCTCGGTACCTTGGATGAATTGGGAATTTTAGCGGATCTACGTGTAGTTCTAGTCGATCGGTTTCTTTGATCTTTCTCCTTTCCCCCCTCTTTCCTAGGGGGAAGGGTGGGGAGATGGCTCGATACTTTTGATCCACTATATCCAAAGGTGGTGGTCCTGGATGTAGTAGGAGAAGTGAATGGAGTAAGGGTGGTGCCTACTAATTCAAAGGTGTTTTTGCCCCGGTTTATGATTGTGCGGGAAATAAAGATCTTTACAAGTGTCATTAAAATCGGAAAAGAAAATTGGGGGAAACCACACATTTTTTAAAGATAATTCATGAACAATATTTTTAAAAAGTTTTAAAATACAGAGCGATGTATGGCATTCTTTCTCAAATTGAAGCTTAATTATCTCTGAAAAATGCATGGTTTCCCCCAATTTTCTTTTTGAATGAATGGGTTAATGAATGAACTAATTATTATTTTTTGCCTCTCAACGTGTTCCATCTAGAAAGAAGTTTTCTTCAAAGTTGTGAGTATGGACACGTGGAAAAATGTGTTAACTCCAGCAGATCGAAAGCATTTGGAGGTGTGTACCAAATAATTATTCTTTTAAAACACGGACCTTATTGTTACAAGTTTCGTGATGATAATGGTGATGCTGATGATGATGACATCTGATGATGACAATAATCATTAAGATGATTTTGATGAGCTTTTCTGGAGATCTTATTCTTTACAGAATTAACCTCAGTTAACTGTTTTGCAGACGTTTCTTCCAGTGTTGCCAACAGATTATCCTCATGCACAGGAAGAAAACTTGAGGTTTGTCAAGTTTTACATGTAGTTAAATTTTGCAGTACCAACTGGTCATTTGAAGTTCACTAAAAAGGTACTGTGTAAAGTCTATGTTATGAGCCTGAGAGGTCCATCAGGCCAGCGCTTATCTCTGGTTTCTGTAGCATGAAGCCACTAGCTAGGAGTATTTCTACTCCCCCCTGGATAAGATACTACATAGTCCATCACAGGGTTACCCCCAGCATTTTCACCGGTACCCATTTATACACCTGGGTGGAGAGAGGCACCGTTAGAGTAAAGTGTCTTGCCCAAGAACACAACACAACGCCCCTGGCCAATTTTGACGTTCACTGAGTTCTGTCAATTGTTGCCTGTACACTTTTGAATTCTAAAAAAAATTGACAAAGAACAAACACATATTGCAAGGGAGCCCACTTTGTGGGAAAGCTTCTCTATGAGGATACTGTTTTTCATTTTGTTTCTTTTGTTTTCATGTACATGTAGTGCATTGCTTGGTGGGGAGAATTTCAGATTTGGAAATCCGGTCCAACAATTTCAGCAAAAGCTTAAAGGTGATCAAATAAAAGTACATTATATTTATGTTTAGTGTATGTTACATTATCACAATAATTTTAACGACCCCTGTCCATTATAAATTGTCCCCTTTAACCCATTGACTGAGTCGTAGGATTGAGACTTAAATAGATTTTACTCTGTCTAATGCCATATGGTTTAGGAGTCAACCGACCCTCAAAAATAAAAATTGTCTGGTGTTAGACTGAGTAAAATCTATTAACGATGAAATGATATATTCAATGGGTCATATATGAACTGCAGATATGAAATCAAGTGAAGCTAGCTATGATTCTCGCAGTTATGAACGCAATTTTTCAATTGCATAAAGAAGCCTGAAAAATTCAGGACTTCAACAGGGTTTGAACCTGTGACCTTGCGATATTGGTGCGACACTCTAACCAACTGAGCTATGAAGCCACTGATGTTGGGAGCTGCTCATTTATGGGTTCCAAATTGTTAACTGCGAGGATCATACCGGTAGCTTCACTTCATTTCATATCCGCAGTTCATACATGACCCATTTCATATACCTATCATTCATCGTTGATTCATTCCTCAGGGGAACGTTGAAACCCACAAATGACCAGCTCCCAACATCAGTGGCTTCATAGCTCAGTTGGTTAGAGCATCCCATAACTGTGAGGATCATAGCTTCACTTAAAATCTATTAAATCTCACTCCCATGGGTCAATGGGTTATTATAAGGCATAGCATTAGCAAGTTGTCGACTCTTGCACATTTCAAGTGATCTTTCTGCATGCATCATGACTTCAGATGTTTATACTCTGGTGCTGTACATGACGAAACCATGACCTGAGAATATTAATTGTACATTTGTTTTATTGACGTGGACACATGTTTCTCTTTTAGATGGATACTTCTACCCGGATGTGGTAAAATACAAGAAATTGTGTCAAAAAGCCAAGCTCAAGGAATACAAGGTAATTTCCACAATCTTTGGGTGTCGTCCTACATGTATATTGGATTGTCAATGCTTAGTAAAATGTTTTTTATTGTTTTTTTGAGAGGCCTTAAGCCATTCATCCCTGTTCTAAGAAGTGGCCCCATTGATGAGTAAAATAATCTGCCAACTTAGACAGGGTTAAGCCAGTGTCTTTTTGGTTACTGGTATTTGATGGGTTTGTACCTCATCTTTATTTCCAAATACAACTTGCATACCCTGTACATATGTGTACTGTAAAGGCACATTTGTCATACATTACTAAGGCCATTAAGCCAGGTGCTTACATGTAAGTGACCTGTGGTCAGAAAAACATAGATTAAAGTTATTTTGTAAAGAAAAGAAACCTTTTACAGTGTAACTAAATTACAAACATTAAACAATGATAAAACATGGAAATATATGTACAATGTACGTGCAATCCTGTAAAGAATACAAAACTGATGACAACAAATAAACTACTGTAACATGTAAAGGTATATATACAGTACACACATTGTACCTTGGAGAACCATTGTGAAATTTCAGAGGTTTATCAGAATGATGTTCAAAGTTAATACATGTAAATGGTTTTGTTAAGGCATTTATTATCGTTATCTTATCCACTGTATCATCAGGGACAATTAAAAGTCTAGAAGAATTAATGAGAATTAATGATGGTTTGTACAAGGTATACAGTACTATTTTAGAAGCTTTACTGTATCGTCAACTTACATACAATCATGTACATGTAACATTAGACTATGAGCAGTCTATCTTTTTCTGCAAATGCAAAACAGGCAAATGGCCACGCGTGTGGCTGAAGGTGCGAGATGGGAGAGGCACAAAAACTTCTTGGGCTGCTGCCCTCATTTTGCGCATCTCGCAGCTTTGCCACTCCCATGCGCCTGCGCTGCTCTCACTAAATCTGAAGAAAGAGAGAGACTGCTTGCATTCTAATGTAACATGCACTTATTAGTGAACAATAAAAGCTCATCTGCAATTTAATTAGCATTATGTACATGCTGGTAATAATGATACAAGAAAAAAGTACTATCTTACATGTACACTATATGTAAACGTTGGGTGTGCATGGATACACATCTTTCCATTATGCCAAGTGTAATCAAAAAGTACATAATTATAATTTTTTTGTAGATTCAACAACAGAGGTTCCACAGGAAACTGCTGAGGGAAATTCTGATATCCCGTCAGGTAATGCATTTGCTTTTTTTTGTTACAGTGTTCCATTAATTTTTGCAATTAAAATTCAGTAATCAGGTGTTGTAATTTCCTGTATGCACTTACATAATTTTATTGTACAGGACTCACTGGGTTAAAGTCAGTTTGTGTTTATTGCAGGAAATTCTTGACCAGATTGGTAGACAAGGCCCAGGAGAACCTATTAACACCAGGTATACATGTATACTGGACTACAGTTGTAGAAACTTGCCCTTTACATTGTGCAAAAGGAAAGAAACATGGCAAGTTATAGGTACTTAAGGGGGGTAACACTTAACTACAGAAAGACAATTGTTGATAAGCAAGCTTTTTGGTCAAAAGCCTTACAAAAAGGTTGCATGGATGGTTCTTTGAAGTAACTTTTTCAGTGGAAATCTGACAGCACTTCGAGAAGATCAGGCACAAGCGCAACTAGTCCCAGTCCTCTGCCATGCATTTCAGTGAAAAACATGTAAAAACTCTCAGGAAACGAAAGGAAGAAGCTTTTTTTTTTTCACCGGATGGGAACTGTCCCATCATTTTTCGCAAACTGTAG